>NC_056726.1:600690339-600905339 GCF_019279795.1 Protopterus annectens
TGGTTCTGGAGGATATACCTTGGTAATTAACTGAGTAAGTAGATCTCCTAACAATGAGTGAAGGATAGCTTACTATCAATGAAGGTGCCTAGGTCTCTACTGATTGTGTCAGTTTAAACGGGGTTCCATTTATGTGGTAAGCAGAAGGACAGACTTGTGTCCCAAAGGCAAATACATTACATGTTTTGGCAGTAAGCTACAGGCCATGGTCAGTACACCAAGTGTTGGTTCTTGCAACTCCCTCTTGGAGGATGAGTGTCCATGGAGGAGTCAGTAATAGTATCTAGTTTACAGTCACTGGCAATCTTTGTTAGTCATAGACCTCTGACATTTATTTTCACATTAGAGAAGTAGAGGTGTGGACCCAGGACAGAGACCTAGTAGTTGCCTTTTAATGATGCGCCTTTTAGATAAGGTGGTTACATTTAACTCTTATAGTACATATCTGATTAGACAGCAAATTTGCAATACAACAGGTGACATAAATTTGACTGCTAAGTTTCTCAAAAATGTCAGCATGAGGAAGCATACCAAAGGCTTTAGTAAGGATCAGATAAGCAATATGGACAAAATGGCCTTTCTCAAAGGCATCCATTATATTTTCAAATAAATTAACCCAGTAAGAAACAGGATCTACATTTCAAGAATCCAAATGGATTTGGGTCAAAGGTTTTAAGTCACTAATTTTATTGTTTTTGAAACTTACCAAGATATATTCCATGATTTTACAAATGATACTGGTGAGGCTAATAGGACAATGTTTTCCACCTTTGTGGAATGGCATCCCATCCTGCACTCTTCAAAGTTAGGTCAATACCCTGTGGATAGACTAAGCTTGAAAAGGTTCAGGATGGGTTCAGCAATTTTGTACTTTGTACTGACTAGGACAAAACCTTGTATATAGCTTGGGCCCATGGAGTTTTTGGTTTTGGATAGAGGTTCAAGGATCAGGTCAACAGTGAATTGGGGGAAACCTGATTACATGACCATTCATAAAAATAAGCTGATTCATATTTCAGGTCAGATAAGTAACTCTGCAGAACTTATATGTTTGTAAATTCAGCCTAAAGCCTATTTCACTGTAGGAAATCTGACTTCCTTTTTGTCATGTTTGAATGTATTAGTATTCATATCTATGTGAGGCTTGCTTTAAAAACTGGTTAGTAAATTGTTTTCCGGAATGCTAGTAGGAGGTTTGACTGCTCTGATGATACACAGGGATAAAGCCCTGAGTATGACCCAGCCAACAAAGGTTCGATTAGTGGCTCAGAAAACTGAATGAGTGGCAGAGAAGGGATAAGCATGTGCATCCAAGATGGAAAGGCACTCACTGATACACTCCCTCAGGGGAGGCATGGTTCAAAGAGAGAAGTACCCTTAGATGTAATCAACCAGCATGGGGAGTGGGGATAGGGAGTGGGTAGGTCATTAAAAAAAATTGCCCCTAGATGGAAGCACAGATGAGCTGGGCCCCCCAGGATACCCTTAGGATCCACGGCTGGGTCTGGCAAAAATGCAGTAGGTCTGGGGGTGGGGCAGGAGAATACCTGCTAGACCTGGTAAAGGCAATGATTACCAGTGGCTAGGCTGATAAAAATTAGGTCTGAGGGAAATAAAAAATGCATGTAGGAGGTTTATTCCAAAGTCTGGCTGGATGTGGTGTAATGCATGTGTGTCTTCATTTAGTACTACTTATTTAGACCAGTTACTACACAGACAGGGACTAAAGGTGGAGGTGTCTTGATTTACATCAAAAATAAATATATCTCAATGCTGGTCAAACAGAAAAATGCACTTGAGCTTTTCCACATTCAAATCACCATAAGCAAAATCCAGTACTACTTCCTTGCAGGCTAGAGTCCCCCTCTATGACCCAGGAAACCCATACCATGTATTTAAACTTACTGGAAAAACTCACCATCCAACCCAATACCATATTCATGGGAAACTTTACTTACCCCACTATTAAATGGGAATCATATATGACACCAAAATACAGGCATAGATATTCATGGAGTTTGTAAACACAAATTTCCTGGAAAAAATTGTCATTGGGTGCAACCATACTGGATCTGGTCCTCACTAATACGGGAGAGTGCTGCTCACCCCCTTGTGTAATGTCTTCTCTGGTAAAGTCATACAACAAAATGGCCTCCTTTGAAGTAGAAATAAAATCTGGCACTCCAGTTAAGCCTGGAATATGCAGGAACTACTCTAATGCTAACCACCTACTATTAAGTGACAACCTGGCAAAATTTCAAGCCCCCCAAAACCCTGCGAACACTGCTGCCTACACATAACTGTTCACAGAAACCCTATTCAAGCATGGTAATAGCTGTACAGAGGCAGCTGTACCCACCAGGAAGAAGTAAAGAACTAATTCAGAAAAAACAAGCCACCCTGGTGGAATCACCACATCAAAGGCTGTATAACAGAAGGAAGAAAATGATGGAAATAATTAGGACGTGCAGCACCCAGCAAGATAAAAGCAGTCTCATCATACTAGACAAACAACTCAGAGTACAAGTAAGGTCTACCAAAGCCAGATATGAGGTGAATTTGGCCTCACAGGCCAAGAAGAACTACAAGGCATTCTTTAGCTATGTCTGCAAACTCAAAGGCAATACACAACTGTGTGCATAGCTCATTGTAAATAGAGCCACCTACACTGAGCCAGAAGATATAGCAAATCTTCTGGCCAAAAATTCAGCTTCACCTTTACCCTCTCTCTCCATCAGCCTTTCCTCAAGAAATACCATCAAATACAGCTTCCCCTGCTATCTCTAGGGAACAGGTCCTTAACACTCTCTCTTTCTAAGGCCAAAAGCATCGCATCTGTGGGCCCAAACAATAATACTAGACGACCTTCAAAATAGCAGGAAATATAATCTATCATGCCCTCTGGAATTGATATTTCACTGTAGCCTCCAAGTAGGCTTCATGCCTCATGAATGGAGAATATCAAAAGATATCCCTCTGCACAAATGTGGGCCATTTACAGACCCTGGAAACTACAGAGCTACAAGTCTTACTAGTTTAATATGCAAAGCCATGGAAAGAATTATTATGGAAATGATCAGTATTGACACAGGAAATCTCCAAATATTGGACACAACCCAATTTGATTTCATGAAGGGCAGGTCATGCCTACTCAACCTGGTGAACATCTTTGAGAAGGTCACCAAAGCAATGGATGAGGGCAAAATGGTTCACACTGCCTACCTTGATCTAGCCAAGGCATTTGACATAATACCCCACTCAGGCATTGTTGACAAACATACGAGGTCAGGTACAAACCCATATGGCACCTGGTAGATAGCCAGTTGGCTCACAGTCAGACACAGGAAGTTAGAATTGAGGAGTCCACCTCTACAAAGAGGCCAGTCACAAGTGGAGTACCTCAGGTATTGGTCTTGGGATCACTCCTTTTTGGCATTTATTTCTCTGAAGTCAAGGCCAATGTCTATGGCCTCTGGCTTACTAAATTTGTAGATTATTGCAAGTTAGGAGCTGTCATTGAATCACCCACTGACACAAATGTTCTCCAGGAAGCCATGGACTAAAACTAATTGCCAAAAAATGCATAATAGTATCCTTTGAAAAGTCATCCACTCCTGGTAGCTATCATTCTGACAACACAACCCTAAGAGCTACCCAGTAGTTATGGACTTGAGGACACACATAGACAGAAATTTAGTCTTTGACCAGCATGCATCTACTGCAGTGAGCAACTCAATCTATGTTGCGCAACGTATAAACAAAAGTATGGCATCTAGGTCCAAGGAAGTTTCACTGTATTCGGCATTCATCAGACCTATCACTGAGTACAATGCACCCTTTAGTATATATCTAACCAGGCATATCCAACAATTGGAATGTCCACAGAGGTTCCTTACTAAAAGAACACAGGGTATAAGTAACTTGTCTTATTCAGACTGCCTCAAGGCTCTATCTCTGTATTCTGTCTCCTCCAGGTTGTTGAAGGGAGATCTATGCCCGGCATAAAGGCATTGTCAGACCCCACTCTGATGGACCTTGTCCATATCTGCAAAACAAACAGCACAAGAATTATCAATTATAAAGACTTAAACCTTGCCTGTGATATAAATAGAGCCTAGTAGAGATACAGGTATGTATCCCAGAGACTACCCATCTTTGGAACAGGCTCCTCATCCATGTGAAGCAGAGTTTTTCCCTAACCTAATTCAAGTACAACTTGGACAATTCGATGGGGAACAGGAAGTTCATCCCTGGCTTGGCGCCCATGTCTCTAATGGACAAAGGCAGCCTATAAATGGTTCATTTCCCAGGCCCCTACTTGTAAATGTTTCATCTCCCAAGCCCCTGCTTACACTTATCAAGGGTATCAGAACTTGTCAGAGATTTAGGATACATGTCTAGGCTTAAAAAGACACTTGTGGTCTTTAGCCTAGTAAATACCTATAAACCTATGAACAAAGGTTTTAGGACTACACTGCTATTTCTTCATTTTTTAGAAAGTGCATTGCAGACATGCTGTGAGATAATCATTAAATGGTTGACTTCAATCCCCAAACAAAATCATAAATCTTGGTGCATTAAAGACTTTGTAACAATGATTAGGGATTTCTGAGGGTTACTATTTGGTGCGCACAAGCTCTGCATACCTTTTGCCTTTTCCTGTCAAGTCCATGTCACCTGTTGATGTTAAATAGAAGAAAACTACATTAGACACCAAGATCACAGTTCTGCAACTCTGCTCACAAGATGGCCAGAGGTTAAGGAGAAGCCAAAATTATATGTAAATGCTTCACTAAGTTTAAGAGACAAATATGCATCTCTTAGGAGAGTTTATATCTATATCTATATCTACATCTACTGTTCTCTCTCTCTCTCTCTATATATATATATCTATCTATATGTATATATATATATATATATATATATATATATATATATATATATATATATATATATACACACACACACACACACACACACACACACACACACACACACACACACATACCTTTAGGCTAAAAATACAACTGAATGTTTTTTTTCTGCAATTCACCAAGTGCATGCACCTCTCTAGCCAGTACGGCCATATTGGTGAATACAAGTCAGGTCACATCACCTTGTCACCAACACTCCTTATTTTAGATCATGGTCAGTTTAGACTGCTGTCTACACTTAATGTCAACTGCATTTGTACATCACATTAGAAAGAGTACTTTTGAAACTCAGAACTATGTACTTTAATCTAAGTAAAACAACCCAGAGAAAGCCAAATCTGCCCTACCTCAATCTTTAAATACCAAAGAAACTGGTGCTCCATGTGTAATCCATGTAGTAAACAAAATAAGTAGGAGTAAGGAAGAAATCAGCTGGAGCTTGCCCCAGCAAAAAAAAAAAAAAAAAATTAAAGGAGGTGAGTGATGTTTAATATGCACTATGCTATTGCATTTTCAGTCTTTTTTTCTCAGTGAATTGGGACTCTCTACTGTGAATCCTGACGTTTCAATAAAGAGCCTAATTAAAATGACATAAATAAAAAAATGTATTGTGATATTTGTATCAAATCACAAAGTCTGTCCAGGAATTACTGCTCCTGTTAGTCCAAAATGTCAAGAAAATGTAAAGCCTATATTGACTGAATAAAAGTATCACATCACCATACCTCTCAATGTCTTACTGCAAGAAAACGAGGCAAAGCCAAAAATATCAGGGGAAGAATGGCCCAAAATCAGGTGCATATTTTACATATTGTTCTTACAAACTTAGAAAGTTGATACAATAACAGGTTTTGCTTTAGAATACATTTTCGGAACGCTATGAAGTATAAAACTCAAATGTCTTTTACTATTTATTGACTGCAGTCCTCAGTGATTTGCTAGAAATCCACAAATTTTAGACCAAAGATATGAGGCAAATAATCTGGACATTCTTTGAAAATTTGGGCAGTTGATAGGTATGCACATCACATCCGTGTTCCAGTGTTTTCTGTTAATGGATCAGGATGACATTTTTTCACTTTTTTCTGTTCTGCAGCAGTGAAACATGACAGGTTCTAGATTTAGGTGATACATTGTGTGTGTGTGTGTGTGTGTGTGTGTGTGTGTGTGTGTGTGTGTGTGTGTGTGTGTCTCTCTCTCTCACTCACTGATTGACTTATTGGTCAGAGGTCAGGCTTAGGATCCTGGAGTATTAAACTGCAATCTTTCAGGAACATAGAAGCAAAAACAGGGATGTTTCTGTCATGTGTATGCAAGAAAATCTGCTCCTTAAGATATGAATCACTGAGGAGATGAAAGCCTAGTAATGTTTACCTCATATGTATGTAGGAAAACTCTACTCATCAAGATCTAAATAAATCAGAAGATGAAAACCTGTATGTCTTAATCCATTTTTTTAATTTAGTCATTTAATTAGGTAAATGAAATGGTCTTCAGCCTTTTTGCCACCATGACCAAGGCCATATGGATAATTTAGTGCAGCCTGCCAAAACACATGCTTTTGGGATGCAGATGGCAATGCAGTACACAGATAAAACTTATTCAGACATGGGGAGAGCATAAAAGTTCTCTCAGAAAGGATCAGAGGTGAGGACTGAACAGTGGAGCTTTGAGGCAAAATATCTTAACCACTGAGTTACTATTTTCTTTTGAATTCCCAAAAATGGACCACCAACAAATATGCCTTTTGTATTTTGCCTGGCAGAACCAGAAGCTTCAGTTTACAACTTGCATACTATACATGCCAGTGCCAGGCATCAGGAGTTCCTTTTCATCTTCTGTGTTTCTTTCTTCGCCATGCCAATGGATTCTTTTCCTTGACAACATTTCTAAAGATATACTCCATTAAAGGAGTTCCTGGGTCTGGAATTCTAGGCATGGGATGGTCGTTTCTGAGAAGCTTTCTTTTTATTTACAGTATACAAAAAAGGTTATGCTGCATCGGGGGTCTCAAATGCTGTGCACTTTATTACAGATTAAATTAATCTCCCAAAACAAATAACATTCCAATCCTCAGCAATAACTCATACAAAGGCATTTAAAATCAAGCATTACCTACAAAGAATACTCTGGACTACATCCTGGACCAGCAGTACAAATCATGTTCATGTGTAATAAATATGAATGACCTTTCTAGTTCCTCTCAAACCTGTTAAAACAAAGCACTGCTGTCAGTTGTTTTTTGCTCATTAGCTGAGGGATTTTTAGCACATTTGGTGATGTCATTAAAATGGATTTACTTCTAAAAAATAGACGAGCATTTTTAAAAACAAAAAAGTTAAGACCAGTGGAAAAAATCAATAACATGTCATTATAGCTGTATTTGTTCACATTTCCAGAATATTCTGCCTTTATGACATGCAAGTTGCTTTGATAAGCAGCTGAATGCCTTGATTATGCTAGGTTATAGTTAAGTAAGATATAGCACATGGCTGGAAACACCATGAGACAAAGTTGCAATAACCCGTTCGATTCTTGGCTTGGGTTGGGAGTGCCTTCTGTGTGTAGTCTGCATGTCCTCCCCACGGTCGAGGGGGCGTTCAAAAGACATGTGTTGAATGGGCATGCCTTCGTTGAAGGTTGGGTGTCACGCTGGCAACTCGACACCATAAAAACTAACTGCCAATCATTAGCGGACCGGAGTTCCGCTGTGGCGACCCCTAACCGGGAAAAGCTGAAAGGCAAACAACAACATTAGAAATGTAGCAATAGACAAGTAGCTACCACTAATATACATTCACACTGGTCACTTTAATTGTTTCTAACTGGAAATATGCTGAGGTATAAACAATCACAGCAGGGACATGGTGTAGATTCAACATGAGGACTTTTTCAGTGTCAAAGTGATTCATCAAGAGGAAAGTCCTCAGAAGATGGTGTGAGGAGTTTTCAGGCTGCCTCTGAGAATCAGAGGACAGTGAAAGAGTCAGCTGGTGTGAACAAACATGAGGGGCTTTCTGGCCTCCTCAGTGAGAGATGATTTGGCCACTTAAGGCCTGTTTTCTAGTAGCCAGGGAGGGCGGCTTTCTAAGGAAAACTACAGTTCTCTAAAGCAAACTGAGGCAGAGAGATAGAGATAGAGAGACTGAGGGAGACAGTGCTGCACTGTGCCTCTGAAGGGTATAGAAGTAGCAAGGGGACTTGTTCCTAAAAATGAGGCCTGGCGTATCTGACTAACAGGACTGAACCTGTGGACATTTTATAATCACTGAATATAGGAATACAAAATGTGTTTTGTGTAATCATGAAATGCCAAGGCATTGAACTAAAACTGCACAGATTAGAGTTCTGAAACAGACAATGTATGGATAATGTTAATTCATTAGCACAGTCATCATTGTAGAACTGTTAGAAAATAAAGTTAAATTGCTTTCTATGCAAATACATGTACACACACTACCCATAAGGCAATGGTAGTTGCATACATTTTAAAAATAACAGCAGCAGATTAAATGACTATGAATAAAATATGATATACAGGATTAAAATTGTTACTTGCTAACACTGAAACATTAACAGCAAAACAGAATTCATAAAACAATGCATAATAAAAATTGAAATTTGAACAGCAAATCAGGATCATAATGTTTATGGGTGACAATAAAAATAGATATTATGATTTGACATTGAGCAGTCTATAAACTATACATAAAAACAAATGCACGCTTCCCTGGAATGTCAGTTACTTTACTTATATAATACACCTGAAGGTGCACTGGAGAGATTCAAACCCCCCTACTGTATGCTATATAACATTGGTCACACCCAATACATTTCTTCTACTGTCAAAAAGCATCCAAAGTAACTGCTAGCTCTATGTATTTTCCTGACCCAGAAGTGGAAATAATAATATAACTTCTACAGCTCAGCAGTCTGCAGTTGAAAGCAGAAATCTATAGATATGTTATTGTTGGTTTTCTTCCCTAGCATTTGCCACCTTTCTTCGATCACTCTATGAAGTATCATAAAAACAAATTTATTTACAGAAACAGTTAATAAGCACATAACTACATCCACTTAGTAACATAAAGTATACATGGTAAATCACATAAAATTTAGCTCATATATGTATTAACTACTACTGCCTTAGGAAATACAGGCTAGGTTTTTAGTATGTCTTGTTTAATAATTTACTGATGATGCAAGTGGAAATGTATGCTTCTTTACTATGATCACTGCAGATCATATCACTGTCCTTTCAGGTTCATAGCAAAAGGTCAGAAAAATAAGCATCTTCATATTTTACTCAGTAACAGGTCTTGAAATACCAGGCTGCCTATGACTAGTGATACAGACTTTTCGTTCTGACTTTGTTCAGCGATTTTTATTATTTTGGTGACTCATAAATAGTCTAATTTTAGTATATCTAATAAAAGCAAACATAAATCAGTGGTAAAAATAACAGTGTTATGCTAAATCATAGCCCAAAAGAGGTATTTGAATGTGTAAAATGTTAATAATGTAATATTACCATAAGATGAACAAATTCCTTTGTCTAGCAAATCCAGTTCAAATTTATAATCATGCCTTGTCACTGAAAATGAATTACTTCAACCAACCAAAAGGATCAATATTCATGTATATAGATTTATAAAACTGAGCTCTATGAAGCGTACTGGAAATGCTAATAAATCTTACTATAACAGCACTGGCTTGACATGGTAAATTAATATGGTTTAGTTATTTAAGATGAGTGGCTAAGAGAAAAAAGTCTCTAAATCATTTTCAGATATAAAAATGTTATAGACAATTTCTAAGTTTACCAGTCAGGCAAAAACAAAAGTGAGTCCTTCGCACCTACTTATCAGTGCTGCTTTTAATATGACTGGATATTTAAAACAAATTAAAAAAAAAGTGCTCTGTATTAAATGAGCTTCAGTTAACAAGGTAGTTTTTTAAAACAGATCATTCTCCATTTCTTATTATTTCATGTGCACTGAGTTGGTCACAGTAGCTTGGACAGATACCAGTAATAGCTGCAGATAATACCATTATCTGCAAAATGTTTAATGGAAATTCATGCCTACATATGAATAGTTTTACTGTTTAGTTCTTTCAGATAGTTTTGCCCTTTCCTGCAGAAGTCTTCTATGTTGCTTCGAAAGTTCATTGGGATTTCATATTTATTTTATGTATGCATGCAGACTTCTTTTATGTATGCATCTAACCATCTATCTAGCTGTCTGTCCCTCCATCCATCTTATCTTAGGAGACTAGCATTGATGGACTAGGCCCAGATAACGTAGAACTTAATAAACTGCTACACACACACACACACACACACACACACACACACACACACACACACACACACACACACACACACACACACACACACACACACACACACACACACACACACACACACACACTCCTGAACAACTAATGCAATGACTTACCAGGCCAAACTTACTAACAGGGAATCATTGGCATCAAAATAATTAACATTAGACAAAAATGTACATGGGTGGATGTCCAACTCAATGCAGTAAGTGACCCCTGCCCAATCTTATCCTTCTTGTCATGTACAACTAGGAGTGGACCTCCAAAAATAATCCATGGAAGAACTTTTCTACAGAACAAACGTCCCAATATTAATGATCTATTGCTCTCTATTGACTAGTCTGTACTGTACTTCGATGGACCCTGGTGCTGCCATGCCATACTTTATATCCATTCTAACTATTATACAAGATCTCCCATATGCACTCTCCCACAGATGATTAAGAGCACAGACATGTCCTTGTCTAACAGACAATGTCAGGCAAAAAAATTAAACAGAGGGACACTTCTTGGCATGCTTGCTCTTTTTTTTTTTTTGCTGCCTTAATTTTTGTGTGTGTGTGTGTGGGGGGTCTAATAAATGCTCTTTTTTTAACCTGAAGCCATTACGCATCTGTGTACATTTGAAGAGCCAGATTTGGTCTCACTTTCAAACAATTTTACTGCTTTTCCACTCAAAGCAGTCACATACTTGGTGTCATTTACTTTTTTTACATACAATATGTGTTAAGCATATTCTACATGCTGCAAGATTTAGAACAAACGCAGTTTTATATGGAAAAAATAAAATGTATTTTTAATGCCACTTCTCTTTTTGTGCAAAGGTTTAAAACTATACTTGCTGTACCTATATCCTGCAACACTCCTATGTTTCTTTCCTACAGATTCTATTTGCTTACTGTGCAAGTCAGAGCAAATCACTTATCCAGACAGTGCTTCAGGACTGAGCATGAAATGGGTTGTTTATGGATCAGTGCCCTACCTTGGTTAATAAATGTATTTTTAAGTATTCTGAAGTTAAGAGAATACAGACCTAAGCCAGAAACAATGAAATAAAAAAAATAACTATTGTAGCATATATAGGCTTTGCAAAGAAGGAAAATGTCTGCTGGCAGTCCATGTTGATATTTTCGAGCAATTTCACAAAGACTACACTTGCCATTAAAAATCTGCTTTCAACATGAGTAATGTTACTTTAAAAAATTATAAACTAGTACAGTGTGTTAGATTAACAAAATGTTAAAAACATAATTTATGTGGCAGTTTAGCTAACAATATTAAGGCTAAGGACTGTTAATAAACTTTATGTTATAGTCCTTATAGTACTTGGAATGAGTCTTTTTATTTCCATTTGCAATAATGTGACTCAAGTTTTGTCCCCAGGATGCCCTTGCAAAGGGACATGTACATCCAGTGGACTGACCCAGCTGGAATAAATAAACAAACAAACATACAAATAAATAGCGAACCTGAATACACAAGCCTTGCCATGACAGTGTGATTAAGAATTGGTTGTACCACTTCTTCCACCATTTCTGAGAATACATTTTGCTACAATTTAAGTCTAACTTTACTGTGCAAATTGCAGCATCACTTTTGTGCATTTCAGCCCTTCTCGACAGACAGTATGGTTCATAGGTACTTACTATACATGCTGTCATGGATAGCACTGAGCATCCCAGTCCAACTTAACCAAACTGCCACAAGGGACTGTCTGCTTAAGTGGCTTACTTAAAGTCAAACAGCAGACAAACTGAAGGCAGAGGGAATCAAACCATGGACTATAGAAAGCAGCTAATTGCTTTAAGTCTCTGCATTAAATGCCAGCCTTATGTGTGAAAATAGCCTCTTGGTACTTAGCTGTCATTATGATAAGTGATTAAAAGCTGCTAAACCCCTTGTATATATTGTGTATATGAATATAGCGACATTGCCCTTTTAAGACTGTGTTGTGTAGCCTTTTTAAGATGTAATCTGTGCCATAACATACTGTAAATTCTGAACAGTACATAGTTTGATATGAGATGCCGAAGTGTAAACAAATGTTTATGCTGCGCCACAATGTTGTGTGCAATACAATTTACCTGCTTGCTGAAAGAAATGCAGAATCGTGACATTTCTGCCTTAACCAATGAAGCATACAGCCCATTGTCTGAAGCAACTTCGACAACTGAATAGTCCAAAATAACTAGCGTGTACTGAAATCCACTGTTGGACTTAACTAAAGGCCCAACTATGTCCATAGCAGTATGTTCAAAAGGCCCAACGATGTCCACAGCAGTATGTTCAAGGCCCAACGATGTCCGCAGCAGTGTGCTCAAGGCCCAACTATGTCCATAGCAGTATGTTCAAGGCCCAACGATGTCCGCAGCAGTGTGCTCAAGGCCCAACGATGTCCATAGCAGTATGTTCAAGACCCAACGATGTCCGCAGCAGTGTGCTCAAGGCCCAACGATGTCCGCAGCAGTGTACTCAAGGCCCAACTATGTCCACAGCAGTATGTTCAAGACTCAACGATGTCTGCAGCAGTGTGCTCAAGGTCCAACGATGTCCACAGCAGTATGCTCAAGGCCCAACGATGTCCGCAGCAGTGTGCTCAAGGCCCAACTATGTCCATAGCAGTATGTTCAGGGCCCAACGATGTCCGCAGCAGTGTGCTCAAGGCCCAACGATGTCCGCAGCAGTGTGCTCAAGGCCCAACGATGTCCACAGCAGTGTGCTCAAGGCCCAACGATGTCCACAGCAGTATGTTCAAGGCCCAACAATGTCCACAGAAGTGTGCTCAAGGCCCAACGATGTCCGCAGCAGTGTGTTCAAATGAGAGTTCTGTTATTCTCCTTTATGTTCCCCTCCCCTACAAACCTGAAGAACAAAATTGTTGTTCTTCTGCTTAGGATTCCTACATTTTGATTCAACAGAAATATCATTAAAGCAATGTTCAAGGTTATCTTGTCTCTCAGTACATACTACACTCAGCTAACACTCTCCTTTTTCTTTTTGTCTTCAGGTTGTCTCCTCCTGTATCAGTATGGTTGAGCATGACCCTCTCACTATCTATTTCCTCTCTCAGTTGCTCTCCCACTGCTAAAGGCATCTCAGAATTAAAATTCTCATAAATTTTCCCTCATGCTCATGTACCCATTTCTTACAGTCTTCTTTGTGTGAATGTTTTGACTTACACTTTCACAAAATGGGATTAGAACCTTGGCAAGGTGTTATTTTTATTTCCTTTACAATACTCCTGAAATACTTCTTATTCATAGGTTCATAGGTTATTGATAACTTTCTCAACCTCAACACTTACTTGCTCCCTAGAATTCTCCATTTTGGGAGTTTTCTGCTTCAGCCTAATGTGAAGTTTAGAATTCTGCTCAAGGTGTGCACGTTCCATATTTTGCTACTTCATTGTCCTGGAATACATATTTTCATTGCGTGATCCCTTCTCTTCAGTTATATCTACTTCTTGATTTGCAACATTTTCAGGCTGGCTCTGTTCATGTTAGGCTGCTTTTCTATAGGTAAATGCTGGTGTATCTCTCAAAATGATGCAGGTTCTTCATTTTCTTAGCACTATCCCCTGATATTTTCTGTGCTCCTGTGCTATTATGACAGAGCCTGATGACTGTAGCTTTGTTAGAGGTATATATGTATGCTTCTTCATTTATGGTTTCCCTTCTTCACACTTAACAAGGAGGTCTGTGAAAATGAATGCCTTCTTCCAATTGTATACATAAATCTTTAAAGTAGGGAATGGCACTAGTGCAAGAGGGTGAAGTAACTTTCCAAATACAGTTTTGTATTTCTAAGTGAGTAATGGGATGCTGTCTTCTATCTGTACATATACAGACTATGTCAACTGTTTTTTTTTTTATAGGTTCATAGGTGTGTACTAGGCTAATGACCCTGGAGCCTTTACAAGCCTAGCCCAAAAAAATTGCCCAGGCACCGTGCCACCCGATGTTAGTTCACAGTGACCCTGTCCAACAGGGCAACTGGAATGATCCCTGGAGTGAACTTTCTGTTACCCTTCACTCGTCAATATTTCTCTTGAAGAGGGCCAGCAAGGTGCTCTGCTTGACATGAATGGGAAGCTTATTCCAGAGTAAAGGCAGTCTTTGGGAGATGAATCTGTCCCTCCAGCATGTTCTGTTAATTGTGGTAATGAGGTTGTGATCTCTGGAGCATGTGGAGCGGGGGGGATTGGGATTTCTTTAGGTGTAGCATTTCAAGTAGGGCTAGGTCGGTCATGGCTTTGTAAGTCAAGCAGAGATCACCTCTAAGTAGATGATAAGAGACTGAGAACAGCTGAAGTTTGTTGAGTCTGTCCATGTAGGACATGTGTTTAAGGCCTAGCATCCTTTAAGTGAGGTACTTTTGTAGCCTCTCCAGTTGTTGTAGGTGTCTGGTCAGGTACATGCCAAATGGGGCATTATATTTGATGTCTGGTCTAATGAGGGATGAGTAGAGAGGGATGATGATCTCTTTCTTCCTGGATGCGAAACCTTTGATTATAAGATGCGCCACGTAGAAGGACTTTCTGACCACAGTGGCAATGTGGTGGTTGAAGGTGAGGTAGCTGTTGACCTGGGTGCCCAGATCTCTTATGGCCCCTTCAATGTTGAGTGGGCTTCCATCAATGTGGTAATTCATGGGAACTGAGTTTTTTCCAAAGGGGATGATAACGCATTTTTTGGCGTTAAGCTTCAGCCCATGGTTCCGACACCAGTCAGTGGTCTCAGAGAGGCCATTTTGTAGGATGTCTGCATCACTTGGGGAGTTGATAATGAGTCCTAGCTTACAGTCATCGGTGAACTTGGTCAGCCAGAGTCCTTCTATGTTGACTTGGCCTTCTGAGAAGTAGATGCCAAACAGGAGAGGGCCCAGGACCGAGCCCTGTGGGACTACACTCATGACTGGTCGACAGTCTGACTTCGAATCCGCAACTTTCACTCTGTGGGTCCTATCTGTGAGCCAGTTTGCAACCCACCTAGTGATGTAAAGATTGATGCCTAGTTTGGTGCATTTATCAATGATACCCGAGTGGGGAATGGTATCAAAGGCCTTGGCCAGTTCGAGTTAGGCAGTATACACTGCCTTACCCTCATCCGCAGCCTTGGTGACTGCCTTGAAAAAGTCAACCAGGTTCAGCAGGCAGGATCTCCCCTTGACAAAGCCAAACTATGTGAGGTCAAGAGTTTGGAGATTGCCTATTTCTTTGTTAAGTAGGTCCATGATGATGTGCTCCACAGCTTTGCATACCAGAATTGTCAGGCTAATGGGGCGATAGTTCCAAGGGTCTGTAATTGCTCCCCCCCTTTATGGGGCAGAATGACTGTAGCAGTGTGCCATTCATTACGGACATAGCGTGAGGTAAGGCTGTGATTGAACAGGGCACAAAGATGTGGTGCCAGTTCATTATGTGGCTCATGTAGGATGCAGCCAGGGATATTATCAGGTCCTATGGATGCTGTATTATTGGCTTTGGACAATGCAGGTTTTACCTGTGTCACAGAAATGGGGGGTACCCGGCTTTCCTCTGGTATTGTGATGGGGCCCTTGTGGGGGAGAGAGAGAGGGGTAAAGTTGGCAGTGAATCTGTCAGCCAGTATGTTGGCTATATTTGTTAGCTTAATATGGGAGGTGCCATTATGCAATAACTCAGAGAAAATCTGGGTATTGCCTTTGAGGTTTTTGATATAGTTATAGAAGGCTTTGTGGTTGTTTTTGGTGTTAGCTGCAATTCTGCTTTCATAGCTGGCTTTAGAGGATTTGATAAGGGATCTTAGCTTTTTGTTGAGACTGATAAGGGAGGTTTTCCAGTCTTCTGACTTTTTTTCCGCAACAGTTTCTTCCTTCTGTTTTAGAGTTTATTGATGGCCGGGGACCACCAGATTGGCTTCCTTTTTTTGGAGGAGAGCGTCTTAGTTCTATTTGGTATGGCAAGGTCCATGGATTTATGTACATGCTCATACAGTGCATTGGTGTATGATTCAGCAGTTATGCAGCTATTTTCCATTGGCATTGGTGTCGAGAAGTTAGCCACCTCTGTTTTTAGCAGCCCAAAGTCGGCTTTAGAGAAGTTTTTCAGGGTGGTCACCTTAGCAGGGGGTATAGGTTAGATGGAGACATCCATGGTGATCAGTTTGTGGTCAGATTTAACCAGGGAGGAACTGACTATAGGTGTGGAGCAACGGTCTCTCATGTTGGTGATAACCAGGTCAAGGATGTTGCTTCCTCTAGTGCGGGTCAGAATGAGTTGGGCCAGGGCATTGGAACTGATAAATTCTACAAAGCATTGGGCCTGTACATTGGTACTTGAATAGTTTTCCCAGTTGACGGAAAGGTAGTTGAAGTCACCAAGAATGAGAGTATTGGGTTGGACCTTGATAGATTCCAGGGTGCTTAGAAACTTGGAGTGAGAGTCTAGGGACATGTTTGGGGTTCTGTAGCAGGCTATGACTTGTATCGCCATCTTACGCAGTGTTAGTTATATCTGAAGTATCTCAGATGCATTATGCTGGGATACCAGTCTAGAGGTGTGCATGTCCTTTAAGAATATGGAGACACCACCACCTTTGGACCATCCGTACATATTCTGAGGGTGAAAGGTATGGAATGAGTTGTAGCTGGGAGCACAGGGGTGCTTTCTGCCTCTTTATATTAGGTGTTCATTACAGTAGAGATGTCGACATTCTCCATTTTGAGGAGAGCTTTGTGCGATTGCATCTTGAGATTTAGACGTCTAGCATTGAGCAGCATGACCCTCAGACTGCATTTATTTGTAGCTGTTATGGTGGAATTCTGGTCTTTGGAACACTGCCTAAAAAGGGCACTACAGGGGTGGCAGAGCCCTAGCCAGTACCTGGAATCGCAGAGGTGACAGATGCAGGCCGTCTCTGGCAAAGCATCGGGGTCTGTCGATCATGTCATCCCAGGCTGACAGATACTGGCTTCCCTTAGAATGACACCAGAAACATAGCCAATTGTTGAAGTCAATCATTTTCTGCTTGTACTGTGGTATCACTCTGGGTGATGTTAGAATACTGCTCAGGGCTAGGGTCATAACTGCCTGGGCCACATAATCCAAGAGTTCCATCCCATCTCTTTTCATGTAGTTCAGGGAGGTGTGTCTCAGGTCATTCACACCCAGATTGACAATGACTGAGTCATATTTGTACTTGTGCAGTGACCTGCGTGCATGTGCTATGTGGCAGATCCTCGCACTTGACAGACAACTTCTCCTTGTTCATCCTAGTGAGTGGGACATCAGTGTGCCTCACAATTGATTCTCCTATTATTAGTACATTGGGCAAAGTGTTTTGCCTTAAGGGCTTGGGTTGAGAGGCACACTGTGGTGGTGAGCTATATGTTCTGGAGTTGGTGTTGTGTTGTGGTGGTCAAGTGGGTTTCTGTCTCAGGGGTCTCTGTTGTTTGGGTAAATTTTTACTGACAGCCTCAGCGAATGTGGGTTTATGGTTTGTGTTTCTATGTGCGGGTTGTGATGGTTGGTGTTTTGGAGGGCTGTGTGTTCTATGAAATGAGTTGCAGGTGTTGACCTTCTCCTCTTGACCAGCTAGTCTGGTCTTGGTTGGAGCATGCACTGCTTCCAATTTGGTGATATAAGTGCATCTCTCACAGGTATGAGTGTTGGGGGGTAAGAGGAGAGGGTTGTCTGTGTACATTAGACAGTTTCCACACTGTCTCAGAATGTCCAAGTGCACCAAGTTAGCAGGAGAAAGCACAGGAAATTCCCTACAATCATACCAGGAGGTGTGGTCATAACTAATAAGTACTGATGCTGTTACTGCGTAGAAACACCTAGTGCTGATAGCACCTAAGTGTGCTACAATAAATGCTACAAAAGCTAATTGAAGTGCAAGAAGTAGAAGAACAAGCATGTTCTAAGGGAAAAATTAAAGAGCAGGCTTTCTGGAACTGGTAATAGTTTACCTCAGCTGAGTGCCACTGTGCAGTGTGCAAGCACGGGCTTTTAAACCAGAAAGTTGAAAGGGATGGAAAAAATGTCCAAATGGCCAATAAACTACAATTTTTGGACCAGAAACCACTCTTCTTGTGGTAGATAGGCTACCTAGTGCTTACCACTCCCACTGATAAGCTAGAAGGCTTCCCTCCAACACAGAAAGGTCTGTAGGGCTCAGAAACTTACAAACAGTCCTGGATATAGCAAATCTGTATCTGGACTAGACTAGTTACAGGAAAGGCAGGAAACAAGCTTAGATCTGTATCTGGACTAGACTAGCTACAGGAAAGGCAGGAAACAAGCATAGATCTTTTTTTTTTTTGCAGCAAAGCAGTTAGAACAGTAGCAAAAACACTTTAAATCCAATATAAGCTGACACACTTGAGTGTGTAGCAATATTAAGGCAAATACAGTTTAAATAAATGCAGATAAATTAAAAATGACAAAAAACAAGTGCGGAAATCAATAAATTAAGAAAAAATCAAAATGGAGGCAAAAATAGTATTTCTTTCTTCTTACTGTTGCTCTTGTAGTCTGCAGGACACCAAAACTGGATCCACATAGCTTAATCAAGTGCAAACCCATGTAAACACAGGCTTTTAAACCAGAAAGTTGAAAGAGATGGAAAAACTACCCAAACAGTCAATATACTACAATTTCTGGGCCGGAAACCACTCCTCTTGTGGTGGATAGGCTACCTAGTGCTTACCACTCCCACTGATAAGCTAGAAGGCTTCCCTCCAACAGAGAAAGGTTTGAGGGGCTCAGAAACTTACAAAACAGTCCTGGATACAGCAAATCTGTATCTGGACTAGACTAGTCACAGGAAAGGCGGGAAACAAGCTTAGAACTTTTTTCTTTTGTTTTTTTTTTTTTTTTTGCAGAAAAGCAATTGCAACAATAGCAAAAACACTTTAAATGCATTACAAGCTAGCATACTTGAGTGTATAGCTATATTAAGGCAAATACAGTTTAAATAAATGCAGATAAATTAAAAATGACAAAAACAAGCGTAGAGAGCAGTAAATTATGAAAAGATCAAAAAGGAGGGACTTACAGAAATAATCAGCCCTTAGCCTCGAACCCAGGACCCGCTACAGTGCAGTCAGACCAACTACCACTACACCACATGAGCTGTTGTAAGGGTCTTCTTTTTACACACATACTGTATATTTATAGTTGTGACCATATTATCTGACCATATTCCCTGAATCTAGTAGATTCTAAACAATTCTTTAACAGTTTATTTTTAGTATTTTAGTAAGGGTCTTCTTTTTACATACATACTATGCCTTTACACACACGGCCATACTACATATTCATACTGCCAGAATACACAGGCTCCCACTCATGGACCAAACATTGATCCTTCCTCATTCTTGCTTTTTATTCTTGATACTAGTGCATTTTGCATATTTTGCATGCATATTAGTGTTGGATACCTGTAGGATCTAAGCAGAATTAGGCAGCAAAATAGCACTGGTGTAATAGATACGGGGGGGGGGGGGCATGGAGTGCAATGTGTGCACCTCCATACAGCACAAAATTACATGAACATCAGATTTCAAGTTATATTCACATTCATAATCACCATAAAGACCTCCATATCATATACACTGCAATTTGACAGGGTAAACATGCCATTAACAGCAGGATATACAGCATAAAACATTTACAACTTTGTGTTTTGTTTGTTAGTAGGATAAAGAGTTGTGGAGGTAACTGTTAGCAGGTTATGGGTGTACAAGGACAACTATTAGGATAGCAGCAAATTATGGCTGCACAAGGACAACTATTAGGAAAGCAGCAAGTTATGGGTGCATAAGGACAAATGTTAGCATAGCAACAAGTTATGGGTGCACAAGGATAACTGTTAGTAAAGCAGCAAGTTATGGGTGCACAAGGACTACAGTTAGTATAGCAGCAAGTTATGGGTGCACAAGGACAACCATTAGTATAGCAGCAAGTTATGGGTACACAAGGACAAATGTTAGTAAAGCAGCAAGTTATGGGTGCATAAGAACTACTGTTAGTATAGCAACAAGTTATGGGTGCACAAGGATAACTGTTAGTATAGCAACAAGTTATGGGTGCACAAGGACAACTATTAGTGTAGCAACAAGTTATGGGTGCACAAGGATAACTGTTAGTATAGCAACAAGTTATGGGTACACAAGGACAACTGTTAGTAAAGCAGCAAGTTATGGGTGCATAAGAACTACTGTTAGTATAGCAACAAGTTATGGGTGCACAAGGATAACTGTTAGTATAGCAACAAGTTATGGGTGCACAAGGACAACTATTAGTGTAGCAACAAGTTATGGGTGCACAAGGATAACTGTTAGTATAGCAACAAGTTATGGGTGCACAAGGATAACTGTTAGTATAGCAGCACGTTATGGGTGCACAAGGACAACTATTAGTGTAGCAGCAAGTTATGGGTGCACAAGGATAACTGTTAGTATAGCAACAAGTTATGGGTGCACAAGGACAATTATTAGTGTAGCAGCAAGTTATGGGTGCACAAGCATAACTGTTAGTATAGCAACAAGTTATGGGTGCACAAGGATAACTGTTAGTATAGCAGCACGTTATGGGTGCACAAGGACAACTATTAGTGTAGCAGCAAGTTATGGGTGCACAAGGATAACTGTTAGAATAGCAACAAGTTATGGGTGCACAAGGACAATTATTAGTGTAGCAGCAAGTTATGGGTGCACAAGCATAACTGTTAGTATAGCAACAAGTTATGGGTGCACAAGGACAACTATTAGTATGGCAGCAAGTTATGGGTACACAAGGATAACTGTTAGTATAGCAACAAGTTATGGGTGCACAAGGATAACTGTTAGTATAGCAGCACGTTATGGGTGCACAAGGACAACTGTTAGTATAGCAGCACGTTATGGGTGCACAAGGACTACTGTTAGAATAGCACAAGAACATTAGAAAAGAGAGTGCAAGAGTTTCATTGTTTCTGGTAAGCTGGATAAAGGTCAAGGACCATCATTACATAGGCACCAAGGTCACAGACTAGACAGTCAAACCAATCTAAGTATCTAAAGACTTCTTGAATGATTGTAGTGTGTTACATTTCCTTATTTGTAATCGCAATCTGTTTCATAATTTCACAATATTTTGGGTGATAAACCTTGCGCTAAAAGTAGTTCTGCATTTTGCTTTTTGAAAGGTATAATTTGCCCCACAAGATGTTAGCACTGATTGTGAAACTCAGTATTAAACAAAAGTTGTGCTTCTTCCTCATGAAGTACATGATATGCTAGGCACTGCCTGCCATGTAACTAGTGATAACTGATAGAAAATAAGTTTAAATAATGCTCCTGATATATGATTTTCCTGCAACCCATATTTTTCAGTAAAATTTCTTTGAACACTCTCAGAGGACAGAAATACAAAGAAAGGGATTATAGATAGTACAAAACAGACACACTCAATTTTTCTCCATTGCCATAGACATCAAGCTATGCCATGTTGTTGGTTTCCAGCACAGGTCAGTGAGACACTTAACATGTTTCTTTAGCTCCCTTTCCACCTGTCCTTCCCTCCCACCCCAGAATGGGCAGAGGTTTTGTTACCCTGAATTTAAAACATGCTTGATGATCAGATCTCCAGTACTGCAGGTAGGAGCCTCACATTTGTGCTGAACTGCTAGCTTGAAAAAGCACTGAAGATAACTGTAAAAATGTCACCTTCAAGAAATAGCTGATCTTGCCACCTGCTTCTATTATAATGGAATCTAAGAGTCACTGAATGGAAGAATGCACAGCCTGTATACTGAAACAAAACTACATTCCTGTGATGTAATACTACAGCAAATTCCTGAAGTTGCTCTATGGTCTGAGCTAATTTGTTACAGTATTTCCATTTGTAAAGCTGGCCATTAACATAGTCTAGTATATGTTCCATTACATTTACTAAATCTCTTTAACTTTTAAAATAATTCAGTCTGTAATAGAAGGTTGCTTTTTTTTCTTAAGGGAAGATATGCTACTTACTTGAGTGATTATGGGAATATTCCAACTCTGTGCATCATCAGGACAGATTAATCAAGAAGGGTGGCGATGTAACAGAAATGACTGCAACCTGTGCCAAAGACCGGTGATAGTTCTTTATGCTTAGTGATATCAACAACTACTTTTTTCATGCTTTACAGCCAGTTTTGATAGTCAGCAGCATTTGATTTCCTCAGTTGCTGGTGAGCTATATAATAAGATCTCACCCTATTTTCAAAACACTCTTTTGTAACATGCTGTGCACAAGTCTTGTTTTACTATATGGCATTCAGAACTTCTAACAGCTAACAAACACAATATTAAAACACACATATAATGGTAATCTATCCAAACCCATGCTTCTATTCTTGTCTTAAGACAACCTTTTAAAAGTTCCTTTAGGTCACTAACATTACGATCTGCTCCATCAGAATATACATTTCTAACTTTTTCTCAATACTGATATTATTTACTCTGTGGTAATTTTCTGTATTTTTGCATGCATTTTATTCTCCTCTTTCTGTAAACATTATAGTAGTTAGCTGCAAACTAATATTTATTCATAGCTCCAGAGAATAAATAATAAATGCACTGTTCAAAATATACCAGTTAGTTATATAGCAGTTGGGCATTATGAATAAATTTATTTAATAATTTACTTCTGGTAGCAATGCAGATCCTACATAAAATTCCTGCTGTTTTGGGTGATCCTGGAATACTTAGCATCTGAGCAAATTATAATGTCTTGTGACGTACTGTTATACACAAAACATTCCCCCGTAACTAAGTTAAACATGAGTAAGTACTCCTCACAGCTTATTATACTGTTTGTCTTATATACCACCTTCAATATAAAAAGTTATGATACAATGTGGACTGCTACAACTGGAAGGACATTTAAGCAATAAATAGCTGTATTTTTTATTTAACAGTGTAACCTCTCTTCACTATGCACTATAAAAAGCGTGGAACTATTTATACTAAATTAAACCTTGTCATGTTTTCCCTGTTGCCTTAATGTAATGCCCTGAACGTCACTCTCGAGGTTATATCCGGGTAAAAGTTAAACACTACAGTGTTTAATGTACAGTTTGTTAAAAATGTCCCTATATATTACTCTCTATGTAAACATTCCAGTGTTTAATGTACATGTTATGCTTAGGTCCCTATATGTTACTTTCTGTGTTAAGGCTTTCAGATCATGAAGCGGAGGTGGTTTAAACCAGACCAAATATAGCATTTTTTTCCAGCTTGTCAGCCTTACCTTCCAAACCATAAATTTATCATTCTCAAACAGCATTTAATCAGTCTAAATAAAAATGATGGCTACTTCTGTACCAGTATTGTAATTTGTTTTTCAAAACGCAGCTAGCATACACTTAAAAATTATCACTCTATACTTCATTTTTGTCTCTGTATTTTTACAGCTCATCTCCCTAGGATGTCCCTAAAATGGCCACTGCCTATTTAGACTATCTTGGTAAACAACTGCAAAAATATATACATCCATATATATGTATGTGTGTGTGTGTGTGTCTGTATATATATATATATATATATATATATATATATATATATATATATATATATATATATATATACGGTTTATTGACGAAAATCGTCATTCCGATTTGTACCAAAGTTCGAAAATCAGCAAATCGAAAACCAGATTAGCTGATTTTCAAACTTCAGTTCAAATACAAAGCATAATGCAGGTATGTATTCAAACCTTAATGATGACTCTTTAAAGAACTGTGCCTACCTTAAATATAACTCTTTAACCACAAGGATAATAAGGTGGTTTTATTAATTCATTCATTCGACAAGTACCTGGTTAATCCAATTCAGAGTGGAGTAGAGTCATAGCCTTCTCCAATACTAAATGGGAACAAGGTAGAAAAGCTAATTCTGTTATTAATCCATCACAGGACTCACATACTCACATAAAAAAAACACACACACACACACGCACACACGCACATATGCACATGCAGACACCAATGTACACACACCTATAGGCAATTTGGAAATCCCAATTTAATCTAAGACATGGCTTTGGAATGTGTGTGGGAACCAGAGATCCTGATGAAAAAATCATGTAGACAGAGTTAAGACATGCAAAATGTACAAAGAAAGCACCCCAGTTGAAACCAAACTGGAGAACATATGCAATAAATTTATTATAGACCATGTATTCAAGCATATTATAGCCACATAAAAAAATCCTCAAAACAGTAAATAACATTAACACAATAAAGAAACAAGATGTCAGTGATTTATCAAGTTATTATTAAATGGTATGCAGTATAGGACTTAATTAAAATTGTTGACCCAAATAAGTGATTTATGTGAACTCTTTGCCTAAGATTTAAGCAAATTCTCCTAAACTCTCAAAACCCAATTCTGGGATTTAACTGTACACTTTGCCTAGGATGTAAGCAATTTCTCCTGAACTATCAAAGGTCAGGTGAAGGATTTAAGTGAACTCTTTGCCTAGGATTTAAGAAAACCCTCCTGAGGACAGGATATTTTAGTAATGTCTTAAAAGACTTGGGAAACAACAATGGGACAACCAGGGCAAAGCACATACATTTAATAAACAGTAAGCAATAAACAGATAAGCACTTTCGGAGACGCCTCCTTCATCAGATCAATACAAAAATATAAAATCAGTCTGCATATAAATACACTTGAAAAACCAATTACATTAATTAAAACCTTTAACCAATTAACATTTTCTAGCCTTTAAAATAGGTTTTAAAGGTATAAAACCATTTAAGCCTGGTGGAACATCAGCTCTCAAACCAGCTATCCAATGGGTTTCTTTAACTTCTGTGGCATTCTTTATATCACCACCTCTAGCTGCAGGAGTGTAAATATCCAAAAATATAGCCATAAATTTAAAATCATGCTGTGGGAATTCATTAATGTGTTGAGCTACTGCACTTTTTTGCACATTTCTCCGTATATCACCCATATGCTGTAAAATACATTCCTTTAACATTCTATTGGTTTTACCAACATAAAAAGAAGTGCATTCTGAACAGGTTGCTATATAAATCCCATTTTTAGTAGAACAACATACGTAGTGTGAACACTTGTATATCCTTTTAGTAACAGGATGCTCAAACACATTATCAGTCTTAATATACCTACATGCCTTACATCTTTTACATGGATATGTACCTGATTTGCCACTATATAATTTACCTAGGTTATTCTTATCACCAAAGATGCCTTACCTAAGATACATACAGCTTTGGAAAACCTCCTTTAAGGTCAATAGTAAATGGTTCAGGATGGGTTACAGAAACAATTTCTAAATGGGTAGAAGGACAACTCAGACCTATGGTTTGAGAGCTGATGTTCCACCAGGCTTAAATGGTTTTATACCTTTAAAACATATTTTAAAGGCTAGAAAATGTTAATTGGTTAAAGGTTTTAATTACTGTAATTGGTTTTTCAAGTGTATTTATATGCAGATTGATTTTATATTTTTGTACTGATCTGATAAAGGAGGCATCTCCGAAAATGCTTATCTGTTTATTGCTTATTGTTTATTAAATATATCTGCTTTGCCATGGTTGTCCCATTGTTTCTCAAGTGTTTTAACCTGCTTTTTTCTACATTGGGACTGATTTTCTCCTTGTTGCTGTTTGCCTACTTTATTGACTTATGTTTCTTTACAAGGAGTAACATGGCAGAAAGTGGTGAAGTGGAACTTGACTATTGCCCTAGACTGATATCCAAGGAAAATTCTGGCTATGTTAAGAAATTATCAAGAGCAGGACTGAATCGTTTGTTGTCCTTGAACTTTAACCATGAGAAGCAAGATGTGACTGCTCAGGTAATTAAAGAAGACTTTATACAACTTTTTAAAGAGTTGGAAGATGGATTATATAAACTGAAATGTTTTCAATGGCAACGTATGCATTTGGAGGCATGCCTGCATTTTAAAGTCATTCCAAGGGGGCTACATATTTTTTGCATGCCTACCTATGGCTCCAGATAGCCAGATTTACTTGCCAAATGGCAGGCCATTAACATAGAAGGTAGCTTTAAATATATGGAACTACTTATTGATTATTTTAAATCTAAAGAGACAGCCCTGATAAAGCGTTTGGAAGAGATACAAACTACAATTGCCAGGGACTACCCTGAAATCAGGTATGCTGTAAAACGTGATGTACTATTTTGCAATATTTCTATTTATGATTCTAAGTTACAACGCATAAAAACTAAAAAATTGGAAAGAGATTATGCTGATTTTGTTAAAGGCCATATATTTATGTGGCCAAAAAAGAATACAAATGCTGTTGCCTCAGATTCTAATATTCAGGGTGTTAAAGCTGTACCTAAGACTTTTAACACAGTCCCTAAAGGTTCAAACTCTTCCAAGAACAGTAAGGATGGCATGTTGGAGGTTAGCAATGTACCATCCATGTCAGTGATTGGTCAGAATGTATCAAGTGATGAATGTCTCAATATTATTACATCAGAATTTGAAATCAAGGCCACTGAAGTAATTCAGGAGTCAGAGAACAGGGCTACAACAAAAACTGATGAAATTCCACCCACCTTGTCTAATTCTTCTGTACTAACCACTAAGAACATTGAGATGGGGGCCAGACCAAAGATCAAATGCAACATTTTTACCCCTGCTCACTCATCTACCTTTACAAGTGAGGACACCGGAGAACAACAGAAGAAGGCTGTTCAGCAACAACTGCAAGAGAGGGAAACTTTCTATGGACAGTCCAATATAGAGACATTTAAACTGGTATTTAATTTTTCTCATAAAAGTTTAACTGATGTGCAAATTGATCTTTTAAACAAGGGCTTGTCTTTTGTACCAGCTGTTACTAGCAAGTTACATGATGTGATATTAGATTTAAGGCAGTTTGTTAGGAATGTAAATTTGCATTATATGTTTTCTAACACTGCTGCTGCTGAATATAATAAGTATAAAAAAACTAGTACATTTATGCCGGTTTCTCAACCAGTGATGGATACATTTCTGAAAGTTTGTGAGAATGAAATTGAAACATTTCTTATGTGCAGGCGTAGACCAGGACACTTTAATTTAAATTTGCAAGAAAAGCAAGCATTGGATGATCTCATTGCTGACAAAAGTATTCTTATAAAATCTGCAAATGAGGTGCAGTAGTGGTGCTAGATTATTCTACATATGTGGAAACTATGAATAATATGTTGTTAGATGAAACTACTTATACTCTTGTGAACATGAAAAAAAGAGAGATTGTTAGTAATGTGAAGAATGATTTGTTTCATCTATTACAGACTAGCATTATTTCTAAGGATTTATATGATTACTTTATGGTAGAGTTCCCTAAGATTCCTAATATATCAGGTCTACCTAAGATAAATAAATTTTTGGAAAAACCTCCTTTAAGGCCAACAGTAAATGGCTCAGGATGGGATACAGAAACGATTTCTAAATGGGTAGAAGGACAACTTAGACCTATGGTTAATAAGGCTGTCTCTGTGTTAAGACACTCTTCACATTTTTTACATTTAACTGAATATATGGAGAGCTTGAATTCAAATGCAAGATTTATTCTTGTGACCTTAGATGTAAAGAATCTCTTTACAGTCATTCCTAATAATATAGGGCTAAGGTACATATATTGCTTTAATGAAAGAGTAGCATACATGGACAAAAAATATGTTGAACATATATGCAGATTGTTGAGTATTGTACTTGAGATCAATGTGTTTGCCTTTGAACATACATTTTATTTACAGCATTGTGGTGTTGCCATGGGCACTCCCTGCTCTAACAGCTATGCAAACCTGCTTCTAGCTGAATGGGAAATGAGATACATTTTGACTGAAGAAAATCTGTGGCTAGCACATATGGGTTTATATTGCAGATTTGTAGGTGATGTCTTTTTTTCTGGAAAGGGAATACACAACAATTGGATGCTTTTGTTAACTATTTAGAGACAACCACCACATTTTTAAGATTTAGTGTGCATTCATCAGTAGATTTTATAGAATATTTGGATATTTTATTGAAAGTGGATGAAGGGGGTAAAATAAGCACTTTGTTATACCATAAGTCACACTGGAAAAATGCTTTATTGGATAGGGGTAGCATGCACCCCCACCATATTTTTAAGAATGGCATAGATAATCAGCTTCTGAGAACTTCCCGACTTTGTAGTAAGGAAAGTGATTTTTTACATCATATAAATGTAACAGAGAATAATTTGTTAAAACGTGGTTACAAAAGTAGGGAAGTTAGGGAAGCATCAGAAAGGGTTAAGTCCATGAGAGATGGGAAAGGTAGACCTTGGTATTCAAAGAATACTGGAGATTCAATTAATAAGGGACAGAGAAATATATGTAAGGTTAGAATACCCTTTACTTTTAGTACTGATTTTAAATATATAAAGAATATAATACAAAATAACTGGAAGATATTATTGTCTGATGACAGGATGAAAAATATAGTAGGTGATGTGCCAAACTTCAGTTACAAGAGAAATCGTAACTTAAAGAGCCTGTTATGTTACAGACCAGGACCTGGTGATAAGAATAACCTAGGTAAATTATATAGTGGCAAATCAGGTACATATCCATGTAAAAGATGTAAGGCATGCAGGTATATTAAGACTGATAATGTGTTTGAGCATCCTGTTACTAAAAGGATATATAAATGTTCACAGTATGTATGCTGTTCTACTAAAAATGTGATTTATATAGCACCCTGTTCAGAATGTACTTCTTTTTATGTTGGTAAAACCAACAGAATGTTAAAGGAACTTATTTTACAGCATATGGGTGATATATGGAGAAATGTGCAAAGTGCAGTAGCTCAACACATTAATGATTTTCCACAGCATGATTTTAAATTTATGGCTTTGGATATTTACATTTCTGCACCTAGAGTTGGTGATATAAAGAATGGCACAGAAGTTAAAGAAACCCACTGGATAGCTGGTTTGTGAGCTGATGTTCCACCAGGCTTAAATGGTATTTTAAAGGCTAGAAAATGTTAATTGGTTAAAGGTTTTAATTCATGTAATTGGTTTTCAAGTTTATTTATATGCAGACTGATTTTATATTTTTGTAATGATCTGATGAATTAGCCATTTCCGAAAGCACTTATCTGTCTATTGCTTATTGTTTATTAAATATATGTGCTTCGCCGTGGTTGTCCAATTGTTGTTCCTCAAGTATTTTAACCTGCTTTTTTCTACACTGGGACTGATTTTCTCATTGTTGCCGTTTGCCTACTTAATGTCTTAAAAGAGATCACACAGCCACTCACTCAAAGGCAGTGAGTTCCACAAGGTGGGAGCAAGACAGATGAAGGATCACGTATAAGATATTTCAAGACACATCTTAGGAACCCTTATGGGTCACTCCCCAGGCGATCCGAGTTTTGGTGCATCAGGACATGGGACACCACTAGGACATCAAGATAGATAAGAATCACATCATGAAGGGCTCAGTAAGTCTGATTCAAGATTTTAATAACAAACGCTGTAATGTCTAAATTTTAATTTAATATTTTAATAACAGACTTTGCACAATGGGTAACCACTGCAATTCATACTGAGCTGGGTGCAATATGACTAAACAGGAAACAGCAGTTAACAACCTTAGTGTTGAGTTTTGGACCCCATGCAGATGTTCAAGGTCAGGATCTGAGAAACCCAAGTAAATAGCAATACAACAGCTGAGATATGAAGATGTTAATGCGTGAATAATGGCAGTGAGAGTATTCCATGGTATTAAATATTTAATCCAAGTGATACTCCTCAGCTGAAAGAGTTATAATCACACTATATAACTATACAATCCATTTCTGTAACTAATAAAAGACTCCATATTGATTTACACTCTAGATGTGATCACAAAATAGTGAAACTTTCTAACATAATAAACTTTGTAAGTTCCAAAATCAGAAAAAGGAAAAACGTAACAGGGGCTTAACCTCACTCCTTCTATCCTCTCGCTTGGGGGGGGGGGCTGTACCAACAACATCACTGCTGTTGATATACATTAACTTTGACAGTGCATCTTAACTAAAGAAGACATTACAGAGATACCACAATACGAATCTGTAGAAACAAAAGCTAAGTTTCATATATAAGTGTTTATACATTAGTGTGTTAATCATTACTGTGACACATTTTATTATATGGGTAGCAGGAGTTAGAATGAAAATGGAATCAGATAATGGGCAGCACTGTGTATTGTTTTAGCAACAGATTATAACAAACATGCCATGAAGAAATGCAAAGGTATTAAGGCACTGACTTGATGACCAAAGAACCAGTGATATTCTGTGATAATACACAAAGGCTGAATTTGTATGTTTATGGTTAACCAGAAGCTCAGCTATTTGACAGAGTGAATATATGAACTAGAAGCAATGCTAAACACCAAAACTGATTTCATGACTGGCAGAACACAACAGTTTGTCTCAAGTATGTGAGACTTCAATGAACTTAAAACGATAAGGTTTGAGATCCCGCATATGATTAGAGAACTTAAGATGGCCAGACCACTGCCTACTAATGGGTGAATGATTATGACCAAACAAATTCCTGGGAGCAGAGGTGGCATTAGCTATATTATAGGAAAGAAAAATGAAAAGAGATATCAACTATCATGATGATTACCAATTCTTCAAATATTTTATAACAGAAATATTTATTTATTTGACATTTATTAACCGGGTTAGTCCAACTGAGCCATATGGCCCCTTTTCAGTGGAGACACGAGGAGAAAAGCTCCAGCTTACAGATTAATAAATTACAAACTAGAAATAATATAAGCAATGGGTGCAAAAATTGACATGCATAGAGAAAATAACAAAGTACATATAATATACATCAGTGAAGAAAAATATGGCTGAAAACAGTACAGAAACATAGAAAAGGGATGAACTGAGGATCACAACTAATAAGACTATGCATATAAGAGGAAGAAGAGTCGGAATTAGCAATAAATCATATTGCGGATCAAAATAAAAATTCTGGTGTGTGTGTGTGTGTGTGTGTGTGTGTGTGTGTGTGTGTGTGTGTGTGTGTGTGTGTGCATGCGCGCACAATGCTGAGTCAGGCTGATTTAGGTTGGGCACTTTCTTGGGATATTCCACTCAAATATGTGTGAAAAAACACTAGGAAAGTATTAAAGGTCAAATACTTGCAGAGAATTCTTTGATAAAAAAACAAGCAGAAAAGTGTCATCTACCAATAAGTCATGAAGACAGAGTACTGTGTAGTGGAGGATGAATGTTTTAAGGAGGAACAGGCTGCTGACCTAGAGTTGAGTTGCCATGACATTTCACAATCACCATCCAGAGAAATGTCAAGGATGTTGGAACTGCATGCAAGGGAGGTAAGCAATAGTCCAAGGCTATACAAGTGAAGTTGTGTAATTTGATAGAGATGCTCAATATCTATATGAAAAGATTTGAAGTTGCCACCACTGATGATAACAACTACCTGGCAGACCTAAAGGAGGTGACAGAGCCCATCAGACAGCAAGTGGAGAAGATTCAGAAGAAGGCTACAGGGACAGTGTAGACATATGATCAAGTTAAGACCCAGCTTCTTGGACTAGATGATACAGCAAATAAGATGACTCTAAAGTTATATGGTGTTTTGAAGGGAGAAGAATAAATGGGCTTGTTGGACTATATGAACAGTAAAAATGACAGAATAGGCTGATTTCACTAAGGATGCATTGGGAGTGACATTACTGAAAGGATTTCTGCTGCCAAAAAGAGAGGTCAACCATGGAAGGCACAAGATAATACTGATTTAGTTTTTAAGGGCAACTTTTGTGAAAACTGTGGTAATTGGAAAGAACATTTGTGGTGGTGAGAACACTTTCACATAACAGAGGTGAGTTTATGGAGCTGTTTTTGATTTGTCTGTATGATAAGTGTATGTAAACGTTAAGGAATGATGTTTAAGCAGTCACTCCACAACATTGTAGGTATTTTGTAATGGAAAAGTGTTGTCACTTGATAATCCCAATGAGTCATCTAAGAAAGTAAAGGAACTATGAATGAGAATGACACAGTTAAAATGGAACAAATGGTAAAAAACTTAACTGAGTTGTGAGACACTAATGCATGCAAGAAAGTAGAGAATGGGCAGGACTTTAGAGAAGACCGCTCTGTTTGCTACAATGACTCTTTGTATACATTGGTGATTGACAAAGTACGTCATGAGCTAGATGTGGAGAGAGCTGCAGGTTTGTGAATTGTGCAGTAATAAAATAACATTGGAAATCAGTCAGACAAATGATGGTAGAGTCCATTTGGGGGAAAAATAAATTTGTCATAAAATGAACATGTTTTCTCATGTGGTTAAAATGGAAATCTACAAACTGTGATACAGCGATTAAAATTGGAAAATAAATTGATAAAGATAAGTCCCATTTAGGAGCAAGAAAGTCTGTTTTGATTCTGTTCTGTTAAATGTTTAGTAAACATGATAAATAAATTATTTTCTCTTTCTCCTAATGCATGCTACTTTTTTCAGTATTGGCTTTATTATAGTTTGAATAGGGTAAGACATTTTCAGAGTTGGTGTTTAGCCACGTCTCCACGGAAATGTAAGACTATCCTGATTTGAAAAGATAGAAATATAGTATTTTTGAGAATTTTAACATTTGTATGTTAAAATGTGCTAAAGTTTGAGGGTAAAATGTTTACAGTTTGAATATATGAAAGGTTAAAAGAGACTGACCATTAGAAAATATTATTAATAATGTATGTTAAAATCTAACAGTTTATGCATGGTAAGCAAAATAAAAATAATTTTTTTGAAAGAACAGTTACTATAAAAGTAAGAGATAACTGAAATACATGAACAATTTATTTTTACTTCATAATAGCCAACTTCAAGTTAATGTTGTTTGTCTTTCGGCTTTTTACCGGTAAGGGGTTGCCACAGCGGAACTCCGGTCCGCTAATGATTGGCAGTAGATTTTTATGAAATGCCGAGGTGCCAGCTCGATGCCCAACCTTCAACGAAGGAACGCCCATTTACGCACGCATGTCTTTCGAACGCTACCCAACCGCAGGAAGGACATGCAGACTCCACACAGAAGGCATTCCCAAGCCAAGCCGAGAATCGAACGGGAGAACCTCTTGCTGTGAGTTAACAACGCTACTGCCGTACCACCACGGAAACCACTTCAAGTTAATACCTGTTAAGAAATGCTTATGCTCATAAAAACTGTTTCACATCTTTTAACTGTAAACCAGACAATATTACTGGGGGTTCTAAAAACAACGTGCTAGTGCTGTTCAGCTGCTGTGAGTAATAACGATTTAAAGGCTGCCAGGAGGGGCCGAATATTAGGATGGAAATGATCATGTAAGGGAAGTATCCTTGAATAAAGCAGAAAGTAAAAGTTACAAGAGTAAACAGAGACAGCGAAAACTAAAACAATACAATAACTTAGGCGGTGAACTACGTACAAGTGTAAGTATAATGCTGGCCATTTGACTGTTGAGTGGTGGCAAGGAAACTATAAGATGTATAAATCAGGCAATATATAAGATTTCTTTTTTGTTGAGAAATAAACACCTGTGGAAGTATTAGGAGTATTAAGAAACAATTTGTACACAGCAATGCACAAAACAGCACAATGAAAAGTGAAGTGCATAGAGTAATGGAGCCAGAGACACAGGAACTCTGTAGGAGACAAAGTATGTTTTCCGTGTTATATAAAAGAATGAATAATGGCACACAAATGAGAGCCATGACAATAATGAAACTAAATACTTATACAAAGAGTAAAATTAATTATGGTGGACTGATTAGGAAACATATTAAATTAAACATGGTGGACTGACTCAGAGATATATAAAATTAGCAAGAATAGCCTTGGTGCTCATCTAGTCTAAATGCTAGCATTTCTCTGTGTACAGCAGCTTCACTCATGCTATTACAGTAGGAAAAGCAGCAGTCTTAGCTGAGCATCAAGTGCTAGTGGTCACTAATACAGCCAATGTCTCTGATGTGGTGCAACATCACTCTCTGAGTTGCAGATGAGTCCACCAGCTGCTGAAGCACCATCACCTCCATGACCATGACCTTGTCAACACTGCTGTATCGACAGCGATGCCACACAGGAATCAGTAGACGTGCCATACACATGATCAACAGGGATACTTCCTACCCCAACAGACATGAAGGTTTATAAAGCATTAATTATCCTTGTGAAAAGGATTTTTCACCATTTCACAAGGATAAGTTAGCAGTTTCACAGGTGCCAGCCTCACAGATCATACACTAGTTCCTTGATGAGATGCTGCAGCATGTGGGGTTGCATATACGGTTTCCAAAAACAGTACAGGAGAGAATCAACACTATGCAGGCATTTTATAACATGACCTATTTCCTGAGCTCACGATTTCCAGCACATTGCCATCAAGGCCCCACCTACTACACACAGTATCTAGTATACAGACTAGAACTGCTTCTAGTCCATCAACTGACAGATGGTGTGCAATGGATAGGGAATAATATACAATATGTGTATGTCGAAAATCCAGGCACCATCTATGATACCTACATCTGGCACATGTGCAATTTCTACTAGTGTGCCATGTAGGTGACTTCTTACAGGGTCATCTAGCTGGGAGGTGCACACACTACAAGCTACATAGGCCAGGATATCAGACCTCTCAATCAATCGGGGACAAATTTCAACAGAATCAGGGACAAGTCAAGAAAAAAATCAGGGACACTTTTAAAATATTAGTGCTATTAACTTGAAACATTAACAGAATCAGAGCATATGAATTAATGCACATTTTCTGAAGTGAAAGAAGTCTATAACTCTTAATTACTGTCATTATTCATTAAGTGTAATTCACCATCTTTCCTCCAAAAGTCACTAGTTTTAGGAGGGATTAAGAGGGACAGAGCTAAAATTTGAGTCAAAATCAGGGACGTCCCTGAAAATCAAGGACAGTTGAGAGGTATGCAGGATATGCTGTTTCCACTGATGTAGGCATCAGGCCACTCATAATGGTGTCCACTGCTCTGTGGTGCAGTTGATACTTTGTATACCTTGGAAAGGTGGATGATGACTGCCATCTGAAACTGACCAAGGCTGAGGTGGCATACAGCACAGTGTACAGACAGGGACGGAACTTTATTGAAAATGTTGTCAGAGTCCTAAAGACATCGGTATGCATCTAGTTTTGCACTGCAGTGCACACCTAAGACCAGCAGTTCATTATTTATACTCTGTGCCATGTACACAATATAACACAATGGGGGACATAACAGTATTGCGTGATACTGCCTTTAGAGTACAGAAGAGAGGGAGCTTGGTGCACAGTCATTAGATAAACTGGATGTAGTAGCACCCCCATGCAATGCAGAGGCAGGAGCAATATCGTTTTCATTGAGAAAGAGACTGTGTCTGGTCAACAACTATGAACTACAACAAGGACAATAAAGAATAAAGCTGATACATACATTAATGCAGCCAGCCTATACTTTGCAATGCACTGACTGTACATGATGTGCATCAGTGACATTACCTTAACCACACAGGCTAAATGGGTCAGTAGAGCAAAGTCATTATCAACTGCACAGGTTAGGTCTGGCACAATGACATGTGTCAGCCATGCTAGCTATCATAAATGCAGGTGTCATGGAAGGTGAATGTGATACCAGTCACTTAAGTACCAGACTGAGGGGAATTAATGATTACATCCTGCATTGCTAGGTTTCAGTATACATGTTGTGAATGCTGGACAAGCATACTGTGTAGCTCTGCAGTGTCATGGCTGGATGCATTCTGTGCAAAGGATGATATAACAATTTGGAAGCATGTACAAGAACTCCACTGTGGATATTATTTTGGGGGCAACAGATGGGCTGTATCCATGATTAACAGGAAGGCCACAGACAGGTGAATAGGGATGGTGTGGAGCTAGAGAAAACATTATAACCAGCCTGGTGTGGCATCCCTGCAGGGGATCCAGATGAGCATTATGTGCTATGACCATGAGACTGGTCATGTCCACATGATGTACTGTCATGGCCAGGGATAACATGCAGTCTTTGTAACACTGTCTGGCATCTGTGCAAACCAGGCCCCTGATCACACACTGCCTGTATGGATCCCTGCATGGCTACAGCAGGTACAATCTGCAAAGGCACAATGGTGGGCCGGTGGGTAACAGGTTTATTACCCTTTCCTTCAGCAAGCATGTTTGCTCCAGGTCTCTATGTGCTATGTCACTGTGTATGTGCTGCAGGGCATATTCCAATCTCTGCAATAAATGCATATCCACACACAGTATGCTCACCATCTGTACCATAATGTATGTGTGTGTGTGTGTGTGTGTGTGTGTGTGTGTGTGTGTGTGTGTACGTAGTGTCTGGATTACTGACCTACACATCAACTGATTAATGCCAAGTGTGTTACTCAGGTCAGAGAAAGACATGGAGTTATGGCAGCAATGGCCCAATGGCCACCAACATGCCTCTTCTCTATGGTGGGTGAGTATGCATTGGAGGAAGTGTGGCTGATGGATGCCATTCATGGTGTTGACTCTTGTGCAGTCTGAGTGGGGCTCACAATGACAGGATGTCCACCGTTAAACATAGGTGATGCTGAGGTTTGACCTGCTCCATTACTGACAGCTCATAAGCAGGGGAATGTGTGTATGGCCTCCACTGTAGTGAGGTGTGTATGCCCTCCAGTGTAGCATTGTGACATCTTTCTGCTATGTACACAATGTCATCATCAGTCACATGTGACCTGCTGACCTCAGGCACATGCCAGCCTGTCATGTTAGATCCTCCACCACTGGAATCTGTGAAAACATAAAGAAAACATAGCTGTCTTAATGCTGGACCATATTCATTGCTCCCCTTACCTGTGGGATACAGACCACTACAGACCATTTATGTGACTAGCATATGGGCATATACATACCTTGTAGTGTTGTTATATCGGGAGAACAGATATGCATAGGTACTTTTTTGAATAACTCCTTCCCATATGTCACAGTACACGTTTCACTATAGCTATGTCATAGTATAAGTTATTCTTCACAGAATTCCTATTCCTTTCTCATTTTAATGTTGTCTCCTGCAATATGGTGATCACACTTTTTATTACATTACCTCAGGCATCTGTTTAATTTTTGTGTGACAATGAAGTATATTACAGCTTTTAAGGGTGAGAAAATGCTCTGATGATAACGTGTCAGCATGTGACTAGAACTTAACAATACAGAGCAGTGCTTAATAAACGTATTAGGCTGCTGTGAAACTTGGATATAAAAAAGGAAATGGGCACTACATTTTTATGCCTGCTATATGATGCTTTACTGTTTAGTGAAAGAAACCTTTAAAAAAGAAAAGTGTTTTGTGTGTGTGTTTCTGCCCATGTGTGTGCATGTTTGTGCATGTACATATGATAGAGAGGCAGTGCATAGTAACATCTTCCTATGACAACAGGCAGCCTCTCAGCACACATTCCCTTAACAATAAGAAGTATGAAAATCTAATTGCTGGCATTATTGACTGACTTTAATCCTTAGTGATTTCTTAGCAAATTGATCATTTTATGAGGGACAAAGTAACACTATCTGGCAAAATTAGGGACAATAAAGAGGCATGGCATGGAGTGGAGGAACAGTTGCAACAGCTTACATTCTATGCTTTTATTTTTCATTCATTTGCTCACAATGAGACATTTGAGGTGCATTCACTCAAAGTATCTGTAACTGCTTTGAATATGTGGGCATTTGAGTGTGCGTGTGTGTGTGTGTGTGTGTGTGTGTGTGTGTGTGTGTGTGTGTGTGTGTGTGTGTGTGTGTGTGTGCAGACATTAAATACTTACATAACTTATATTTTGGATGTAAAATGCTTCCTACTTGCTACAGCAAGTCTGAAACTTTAGGCATAAAAACTATATTACATCAAAAATATATAAAAAATATACACCATAAATATATGGAAGAATTTGACACACAGCCAATTTTCTATGCACAATAATGCTCTCCAGGGTGTTTGTTATTGGGGAAATAATTTTGCATAGGTGTAACTGTCTACTGCATGTGGCATCTGACTTCACAACACCCTTGGGTGGGTGTTATTTCCCCAATAACACACATCCTGTTGGGCATTATTATTTGCTTAACCTAGCTCTCAATGTCTTTGTTCAAGAATTCTGGTCAAAGCAAAAATAATGGGGGGAGGCCCAAAATTAGGAACAATTTGTAAATATTACTCTAATTCATTTAGAAAGATAATAGAATGGGTTTTGTATCAGCATACATTTTCTGAAGAATAAGAAGTTCAGCTCGCTTATGTCTATATTCCTCAATGACTTAACAGAAAAACAGACATTTTATGAGAGCTGTAATGAAAGGAGATACTGCCAGCCCAGCAATCTGGAATTTTGTAAATAATTATATGCCATTTGTGAATATCAACATGATTCATACAAGATGTTTGTGTTACAAAATGTATTAGAACTGTATGACATGTATATATCAAACTAGATTTGTACAGACGTGTGTTCAAAAGACATCTTATAAAGTGCTTGTGCTTAATATGTCACAGTATGTCCTACTGGAAGAGAACAGAAGTGTATGTACACTATTGTAACTGTTTAAATGCATAACATTTTAACAGTGGAAACTGGAACACAGGAGGTTAACTTCAGTCCATCAAAACTTCAGAAAAATAGCTGAAATTAAATTACTTTATGGCTACGTAATAAAAGATGATATATTTCAGATTCAATGCAGCAAGGAGACATAATGTCTGTACTAGGGAACTTTCTGTTTGTCTTGAAAGTGTTTTATTGTTTTATGACTTCCAGCATCTGCCAAAGATTTCAGGAAAAGCCCTTGTCTATATATTTTTACAGGTAGATGCTAAATGCTACTAGCTGCCATCAGTGGTTGTTTTGGGCCTTGGGCCTAGAAGTCAGATGACAAGAAATAATGTCATGCTGCAAGCTATCCCAGCAGTAATATTTGAGATATTAATTTAAGATGACTCTTAGAGAGACACAGCATTCTATATTCTGTCTTTGACCTGACATCAGCTACAGGATCTATTCACCACATTTGTCTTGCTCTTAAGTAAGTTAACTAGGGTACAGTAATTCTCTTAGATACAATCAGGAATATAGCAAAGCTTAGTTTAGATATTTATCTGAGACTGTCCTTCAATGTTGTTTTAAATATTTCCTGTGATTTTGAACACTGATCTCAGTGCAAATATATACTGTTTTCTTGTTTTTTATTATTTATTACAAATATTTAAAACTTTCACTGTGGCTAATCTGTCTAGAGATATTTAAATTTTGAGAGGACTTGCACCTTTATTTGGTGACACTCTGCGGGCCACTCCCAATAGCCTTGCTCTTGGTCAAACTACTGTTTGTATTAACAGTAACATTACACAGTAAGATTGGACACCCTTTGTTAAAGGTCTTAAAGTAGTTGATAAGGAGTTGGCTAGTGGCAGTGATAACTGCCTTATAGTCTGGGCAAACGGGGGCATAGCTAGTAAACCTGTGCCAAACTTTCCCAGGTGTGGGTGTATGTATAAATCAAACCTCAAAGAGTATGTGTGTCAGCTATATGGGCAGGGAGACAAAGCACTGGCTGGACAGAAAGGGTGCTGAAGGTTTTGGCTTGGCCACTCAGCTGAGATCTCAACTCTATAGCTGTGCCAGTGGGAAGTCTTACTGGAAATCTGGAGAAAGAGGGAGGAACCAGCACTGGATTGACTGTGGTCTCTGTGTGTTTGTAAGGGAAATTACACTTGATGCGGAAAGCTGCATCTGGAAACACTGTGTATGTAGTTTGTCATCCTCTCAGTGTACGTCCCCCACTGTTGCCAGTGGTGAGAATTGAGGCTCCTTGATTACTGGTCGAGTGCTGGGGCATCACAAGAGCCAAGACAAAAACATAATGCAAAATCATGGACAGATAAGAGCTATGTTTATTAATAAAATGGCATCCAACCACAAATGCACTCTAGTAAGAAATGACTGTTCCAGCAGCCTGATGCACTCAGTCATACAAAGGGGTGCACATCTGCTGACTTGGTACTTATTGGAATTTTCCATATCAGAACAAGACATCTGTTGCTGTTGATCAATATGACTGCAAAACTAGTGTTTTGGTGTATATGGCTATGTATGTTATATGTGACAGCTTTTATTTTGGCAAGACCATGCTGAAACTGCCACAGTATGTCTACGAGCACCAATGTGGCATTACAGTAAATAATATTAATGTTCTTCACAAACGCAGTGTCTCCTGAAGTTCATGCAAAAGATTTATGCAGTTTGTTTGCAGACAAGTTCATCAAAACAATGTGGGAAAAAGAAATTGGATAGTATCATTACATTCACAAAACATAATAGGCAGTTAAGGGTGGATGACAGTCACCACTGGATTAAACAAACAGGTGTGCTTTGATGTTAAAACTCTGGCTTGAATGTAAACAATTTTTAACAACTGTGCTTAGTTGCAACAATGTGCTATCTAAACGTGTTTCAAATGAGTAGCACCATTTTACATATGTATTTGTTATGCCTCATCACATATTCACTTCCTGGTTTTATTATGCAACTAACACCTTTTTTATTGGCCTGCCCTGGCTAAATGTTGAAGTAAATTTTCTAAAAATGTACCTGTAAATTGGATTGAACTTTGTACCGAAGAAGATTCTAGAGAAGAAAAAGGATTTTTATTATTGTAATAAAAATGTTCTTGTATTTTCTGCCACTGAGCCTGGAGTTTTCTTTGGTGGATACCTGCACTCTGTTTATTTCAGCATTACCTGCTTTGCAGATTTTTAATTAGAATAAAAAAAATCTTCAAAATAAATATCAAGGTCACGGTTTACTCTAAATACTGGCTTCATGAAAATGGAATCAAATCCCAGATTATTAATCTATGAATCAGAGGACAGATAAGCAACAAATATCATACAGTACTTGGGTTATAAGTAGGGTGTGATGGTTACTTGACAAAATTTAATGACCTTCTTGTGACATATTAAAATCATACACGAAAGCCCTATAATGGGTAGTGATTTTAACGTGTTGTTGTACACTGCTCCATCAACATTAAATATTGAGTCTGTGCCATTAATATATGAAAATGCCAAGAAGAATAACTTTACAGTGTAACTCAATATCACCTTTCAGGCCACAATGTGATTATTTTTTTAAATGCATTCCTTCCTTCTTTATTTATGACATAAATATCGCAAGAGAACAACAATGAATATTTTGTTTAAGGTGGTCATAGCAATTAAATTATCAACATGTACTGCATGCATATAGACTTATATGCGGATTGCCATCTTAAGTATTTTTTCTGCATGTTTACATTTAATTCTTAATATTAAGTTGTATTAGCATTGGATATACCTTCTTTTTAAACAGGAATGGAAAATCAGAAGCATTTTTAACAAAATAGCATTATTTTTGTTTATCTGTAGATAAGGAACACATGGTTAAGTCCATAAGATACCAAAAAAATTAAAAAAATGGAAAATCAGTAGCTCAATTTGTATCTACTTGTGACTGTACACTGTTGAAAAAAATACTTTTAGCCTTTCAGAATATTTCATTACAAACTCCTCAGGTAATAAAATATATGTGCAAGCATTTCAGCAAAATAATATGTTATTGTTTTAATGGTTAACTATTTTGGATGACAAGAGTGGAAAGAAAGATTTTCTTTTCACATCTCTTGATTTTTCATGAATCATCTTTATTGTGTTTATACTGTTTTAAATATGCTTATAAGAGGATTCCAAAATACATATAATTAAGGTATATTGTGTTTTTGCTTATGCAACATTTGTCTTCCACTATTAACATCACTGAAGCAGAAGTAGAGGTCTTATGGATTACTAATCAGAGTTACCTTATAAATCTTATTTTTATTGTGTTTTGTTTGTAAACCAGAACAGATCTAGTAAACACATGGATGCTTTCAAGGGTATGTAAAAAACATTTTGTATGCAAGACCTGAGAATAAAACAAAGGTTTGCCTGCTTGCTACATGTCTGTTAGGTATACTCCACTGACCTCTGGGCTATAATGACAGCACTCAGCATGTATCATGCCTGCTCCTGGATTTGCATAATTTTCTTTGTATTTGCTTAATTTTCTTTGCATTTCCTTAATTTCCTTTGCATTTCTCACTCTGGCTTCACATACTGTGAGTACTTCCCCCTTACTTAGCAGTATTTCATGAATGAATTGACTGGGATACAGTGGAGGCCCTGACCAAGGCTTATGATTTTTTCAGTCATTCTATCAACCTGCTAAGACACTGATCATTTGACAGGACCAACTGTTTGTCCCTAATGTTTTCCTTCACACCATGTAACTATGCCTACAGAATGGCATCATCACAGGTCTGGCATGTCTCTGTAACTATATGTGGGTATTTTTGCTGTCTGTTACTACCAGCTGTTTCACACAGCTTTCACAGGGTGTCACTGGCAAAACATGAAGCTACATCACACTTCAACAGAAACTGAAGACAGTTGTTTACTGAATGCTTATCCTCTCCACCCCCTCGACGACACCCTCACATTTCATGCCTCTTACAGATTTGTGACACCCGTCACACCATCCAAATACTATCATATTATGATCTTATAAGTCAAACCAGGGTATGTTTAATGGTCTTGTTTTGATGTGGAGTACTCCAAATCATCTGTTATCTCCTCTCTTGGGGAACATCCTGAAAATATAATTTATGATAGATTTCTGAACCTGGAATTGAACCTTATTGTCTGTGAAAATGTCTGAAATAGGTTTAAGAAGAAGCAGATTTAAGGATCCCATGTATTCCTATAAAAGGAAAGCACATGCACTATCATTCACTATGTATGCTTGGTTACTGAATGCAGTTATTCCTTTTAGAATGAGTCATCGGAAACATAACAGAGTATGCTTTCATTATTTTTGCCCACCACCCATGGCTGCCTCATTCTAGGTCTGTTCAATAATACAGGCCAAGCACATGTGCCTGCTGACTCGAGTACCAACAAGTAACAACTTCCCTTATACAAAGCAATTTCATCTTATATTATTGTTTTTCTTTAGTATTTACAGTATATGACTATGTTTATTACTGATATGTAATGAAACTGAATGCAGCCATATCCTCAAGGCAGTCTAGATTGTGTGACAGTTAGATGCAACAGCTTTTACCTAAATGTACTTTCCATGTTCCCGTGCTGCTAAGCAGAACTATACAGCCAATTGGCTTTTATGAAACTTACCACGCAGCTACCAGCTCTTGATACTCCTCCCTATGTGTGTGTATGAACAAGTGTGCCCACACAAGTAAACAGACAAATGCACGCACACACACACACACACACACACACACACACACACACACACACACACACACACACGCATACAAACACATAAAATTTGTGTAAATAAATAAATAAATAAAAAGGTGGAATACTGGTGTTTACATACATACATACAAAGACTTCCTAATTTCTGATCAAATCACCTTACTTCAAGCAGCATTTTGTCATTCAGACGGCGAACACTCATATTAGTGACTCTGAAACAATGAAAACAGAACATCGAACTATGAATGGGAAAACATAAGGCTGAACTGTCCAATGTCAACACCACTACTACTAAAGTACAGGAATGCAGCAAAAGTTTGTCATCTCCTTGCTATCATAGTGGTGCTGAACATTGCTTGAAAAGGGCAGTACTGTGGGTTCAAATCTGTGTGCTGATTTATTTATTTTTTTTTTAGTTGTGGGCCCTTTCCTATCCAGTTTGTTATCATGATCACATCTTATTTACTTAGCATATGTGGTTAGCACTTTTAGAGTATGTTATTGGGAGGTTCATGCCATGCATTGGAGTTTCCTGCCTCTTGTTAGGTTTCTACACCTTCCATTGATCTTAAAACACATGCACGCACTACATGCCTACCACTACTCAATCCTTACTGACATTACAGCCTTATGTATTTCCCTGTCATATTTCAAAGTTTTGTTTTTGTTATTTCAGACAATTGCTGATATGGACATCTGATGCTATCTGGTTAATAAAACGCTGCTTGAACTAAGGTGATTCAATCAGAATGTAGACTACCACATCCATACAAACTCAACTGCTCAAATCCCACCTACTGGGCATGCATAGTTCCTAGTTCCCTATGGCCTGTGACATTCTGTATACATGGATCACATCATGCGGACAACTATAAAGTACCCAAGTATGAATATTTCTGAGCAACAGATTCTTAATGTAGTGTTAATGTAGCATGACTGACTTCTGCTGTATCTGGGTATTCAGTGCTACAAACAGGACTCTACCTTGTGTATGAGTGAACCAGTTCTCATACTCCTTAAAACATTTAATGAACTCTGGCTCGAGTTAGGAAAGCTGCCCCTATGCCACACAGAGAACAATAACTCTTGGGCATGACTAATTATAGCATTCATTTCCAGACGTTATCGGTAATCACCATTTATCTCCTAATTCAGTCTGGCTACTGCATTCTGAAGGACTGTCCTTTTATTAGTGGTATTGTACTGGGCTTGACGTCAAATAATGAGACTGAAATAAATGAGAAGGAAATGGGTGAAAAACCTAGTCGCATTATGCAATCTGTGGAACAAGAGGAAGGAGACAGAGTGAATGTTAACAGATTGATAAAATGCTGAATCTCAGAAAAATACAATCATTGAACAAACTGTGGCAAGACAGAGGAGAAGATGCATGTATTGAACCTGTGTGGAAAACTATGACCCAGATCAATGACCTACTGAGATGGGGCACTGCCTGTAACCCACATGGTCTGAGCTCGATTAGTGGCTGAGGCACTGGAGGACGTCGGCAGTGGGATGGGTAGAAGGGCTTTGTGTTAGATCGCCAACTCTGCATGAAACAATGAGATTTCCACCTTACAGTCTGACAAGCTCTTCACTGAAGAAGCAATGCCATAGTCTCACAGCAGACTGCCAGTGATAATTCAACGTAGAGGTGGGACTTGGAGTTTACCAACACTGCATGCAGTGATACACGTGACATCAGCAGCTTCACCCAGTTAGGTTGTCAGCCTCTCTGCTCCAGTCTTCTTCCCCTTCCCAATCTGCCAATGAAGCCATCCCAGCCATGGAGTGGAGTATCAGGACACAGTCACAGATCACATTCAGCTGTCAGAGAGGTTTCAGATCCTTAAAGTGTATCTTGCACAGAATATGGCACTTGGATTATTAAATCAGTAGTGAATGAACAAGTGAATGAATATGTTCAAGCTCAAGACAGGCTTCTTACAAAGACAGAAGTGTAAATATATTTCTGAAGTACAATGCAAAACAAGATTCTAGCGTATTTGTTTAACTACTAGAGCTTCATGCTTTGCTGATAGTGGCTGGAAAAATGTTTCATTTCAAACAATTGATGGATAAACACTGAATACTATACCAGTGAAATCAATACAGTGAACTAATATTACAGAAAGGGTAGAGGTCACTATGAGAGAAACAGGAAAAAACATAATTAAAATAATGATTTTTGCAGTGGCAATATCATCTGACCTCATCATACCTTCGTACAAACATGGAGAAAGGTCAAAGAACATCAACATAAAAAAATGTGTGTGACTGCCTAACTGAATCACTGAGATACATAAGACAAACACATTGTACTGCAAGCAAAGATTAACGTAAAAAGCATTACATCTCATACCACCGTTAACAGTCACACCATCCAGGTAACTCAGAAGGAGGCAGATATACTAAATTACTTTTCTCTTATGCCACAATTAGTGAAATAGCCATTTAACACATTTTTTAACAAAATGATATCCATGATAAAACTGTCACTGATGAATTTACTTGATCCTGATAGAAACAAAGTAGCTAAAGAAGAAGGTTGGTGAATATGTCACATAAAGGGTTAATGTTGTAGAGCTTTGCAAAATTCAAGTGACCCAAAGTAGATGAAGCTGCTTCACAGTCAAGGTACCAAATGGCCATTGCTGGCTCATTATAAAAACCTTTCAGTGTGATTAAAACACCCAGCTCCTTTTAACTGTAGGAAGCCTGGGAGTATGCCCGAATTAAACAGATGGTCACTGTAGCTTCAGAGAAAATTAGCAGTTACCAGTACGGGCCAGAGCTACTCTCTGTTGTGGTCACATAGTGAAATGTCAGTGAATTCTACATTTATTTATATTTTAATTTTTGTATCCAGAGCAAACAGAATAAAAATATGACAAATTACAGCAACAAACCAACTCAAAATGCATGGTGCATTGGTAACAGAGATGGAAAAAAGTAACACACACACACACACACACACACACACACACGCACACACGCACACACACACACACACACACACGCACACACACACACACACACACACACACACACACACACACACACACACCTATGCAATTGTTGCCACATCTCTATCACAGGACGTTTTACACCTTAGCAGAGTCATTCAGCATTTTCAGCAGTTACAGTACAAGATCATAAATGACAGATACAGTATAACAAGACACTCCAATGTATTTGGGTTAAAGATATGAAGGAACAAATTACACACATTTTGGTGACATATAATGGCAATTAACACACTAATTCTGCCTTTTTCCATGTCTAGAATTCCCTCAATATATAGTAGGTAGCTCTATCTATGTTCTCCAAAAACATGCTTTCTAACATTGGCTCTGCAAGCTCTATATCTTCTCTTTCCCTCTTTTCAAATGTTCCTTCTTTTGCTAAGACACTGGAGAGAAAATTACACAGCTGTATGTATCCTCCAAAGAAAAAGATAAGAAGACATGCATGGAATTAAGTGAACTATGTGTATTATACCAAATAAACTTAATATATGATACATCGATGAACAAGCATTACTAAATAGCATTCGAATATCATCTTATCTGAATTCGTCACAGTTAAAAAATGAAAAGGGAAATATCACATAAATGTAGAAACAATATTTGAGCAGCTTCAGCTCTGTTAGTGTACAAGAATAAAGCCTTGAAGATGACACTGGAGATGTGAGTTTAGTTAATGTCTGAGGCACCTGCTGAAGTTGGCTGAGGGTGGGGAAGAAATTATATGACTAAGCCAGCTAATGGGGGCAGTGCCAGGCCATCTTCCTAGCTCTGGCTGAGGCCAGAACAGAGACAATGGCAACTGGGTTGAGTAAGTCTGAGAGTCCAGGGTCATATCTGACCTTAAGCATGGTGTGCGACCCTTACAGCCTGAGGTGGGAGCTGGTGATCCTGGCCTGATGGGATTAACCATGTATAACAATAAGGGCCCCCAGAATGCTGTATGGATGGAGCTTATGGGGCCATGCTGCAGAGAGGGGTATGTACAATTCTTATATCAATCAAGAGGAATGGCTTTGCATTTGCCTTATTATTGCAGTAAGCAGAGGATGGACAAACTTGATTCAGTGACCCCCTCCTGTGCCACTGCTGCCACAGATTCCACTCCCACTACACAAAGGGTATGAAAAGAACCCTTGAGTATAAGTACAGTCATACTAGGTACTAGGTAAGTCTTAAGACACTCTTGCTGTCAGGGATCTGCTACAGCAAAGCTAAAAATGCCAGTATTCTTACATTCTGCAGTAGCTCTTCAGTGGATTAAGGCTGACTCACCAAAGGCATTTATCTCATTACAGCCTAGTGACACCTCCAGGTGCTTCTGCAGTTACACCCTACTGACATCTCTAGGCATCTAATATATCCTGTTTATATTTGCATTAATAATTTCAAAACCATGCTACATATAAACTACTTAAAGACAAGATGTGTAGCACACCTGCACTGATATTTGACCTCTGTCAAGTGCTGCTTAAGAAATATTAATTGTTTATGTACTCTTTATTTATATTGTCATAATTTTTATAAATACCTCAACCAAGTAAAACAGACTTTACTGATTAGCCTCAAATGAAAGCTCACAGATGGATGAACAAACGTCTGCTGAAAGTTAGTATGAAGCTTTAGTGGTTACTGAGACACTAAGTTGTTTTCAAAATGTTACACACTTAATATTTATTTATTATGATTTAAACAATCCAGTTTAAGATCTCTAATCTAATGAACAATACAACTGTAAAGATTTGTTTTTGCTGAAGTGTTTGCAATTTACATTTCTTTACTAACCCATATGTCTCCCGAGATATGAGCATTTGTTTAAAACCTGAGGCTATAATTTGATTTTTATCAAAACGCTCAGGATGCAATCATTGGGAATTAACAATACAAGCTTCTAGATCTCTGCTGGAGTGAATGAATTATATCCAATGCCATTCAGTAGAAAATGATGATGAACACCTCTTTTCCTAACTTCAACAAAAAAGCTTTTCTTCTGTAAGGGGGCAAGCCCCCTGCACCCATCATATGGGTGGAGACCCCTACATTCCCCAACTAATATATAACAGCTCTGAGGTCACACAACAGTGGGGAAAATGTAACCCCAAGACCTCTGAAAGTGTTTTCTTTTGTCATATTTTTCTACTGAATGGCATTTGATATAAATGATTTTGGTGACTCAGCTATAACCCTCTGCAATACCACCACGCCACGCAAAAATATCTTCCTGAGATTGGCATAACTTGGAAGTTCTCCACAACCCATACATGCACAATGGTATCTGGTGGTGTTCACAGTGGATCCTTTCCAGCACTGGTTGTGACTAGCATCCATGGTCCTGACCTGTCACTCTAACAATAATTTGAAATTTTAACCTCTTCTGGTCAACCAAACAGTTTTTAATGGCCTTGCATACAGCCTCTGTGTACAATCTTACCCCCTACACATACCAATCCCACCATCCTTACTGCAGTCGCTGTTACTGCCTGGACTCTCAACCATTCTATCAGGGACAGATACCTCTACTTACTCTCTCTTTCACACCACTGAAAAATGATTTCACCCTTTAAGTCTTTCAGTGATTATTTTAATACATAACAGACTTAGATTCATAGGTGATTACTAGCCTAATGTCACAAGGGCTTTTACAAGCCTAGCCAATAATACCCTGGATATGTCCATATTATATCTTAATTTCCCAGCTATGGGATGGGGTTTGTTCTATCAGGGTAGTGGATCTTTGGGTATTAGAGCCCGGAGTAATTTTACAGACTGGCTCTGTCCATAAGGGGCACGAACTGTACCCTGGGAGTGAATTTAGGGTTCCGCATCCATTTATCCAAATTCTTTTTTAAGACAGTGAGGGATTGGCTTTGTTTTATGAAGATGGAAACTCTGTTTCATAGACGAGGTAGCCTTTGGGATATGAAGCGGTCTCCAGCCAGTGCTGTTAGAGTCACAAATAAGATTCAGATCCATGGAATGTATAACTCTTGTATAATTTTTCTTGCAAATATGTAACATTTTCATGAGGTCTGCTTTGTACATCAGTAATAAGTCACCTCTCAGTAGATGATATGAGATGGCATAACGGCACTGGGCCTTTAGTCTGTCTGCATAAGACATGTGTCTTACGCTTTGCATTTTGTAGTGGAAACCTCTGGGAATGCTCCAATTGGTGAAAGTGCCTGGTTAGGTACATGCAGAATGGGGCATTATACTCAATTATGGGCCTGATGAGGGCCAAGTACAATGGCACCATGACTTACTTTGACCTTGATGCCATGCCTGTACTTCTAAGTTGAGCCAAGCAGAAGGATTTTCTCACTACTGTAGCTGCCTGGTGTTCAAAGTTTAGGTTACTATCTATGTCCCTAGGTCCTTCACCACTGGGTCTACATTTAGGAGTGTGCTATCAATATTATAATTTGCAGGGATAACTGATTTACCGAAGGGTATGATTATGCATTTTTAGCATTTATTCTCAGACCATGGTTTTGGCACCAGTTGTTAGTCATTCTTAGGCCTGTTTGCAGAATGTCAACATTGTTTAGGGATTCAATGATTGCTCCCAGCTTACAGTCATCAGCAAAACTGATGAGCTAGAGGCCCCCAAAATTGGCCTTCACTTCAGAGAAGAATATACCAAACAAGGTGGGTCCCAGCACTGAGCCCTGTGGGACACCGCTAGTAACAGGTTTCTTATTGGAGGTGGATTCACCTATCTGGACAACAGGTGTCCTGTTAGTGAATCAGTTTGCTATCCATCTGACAATGTAGGGGTTTATGCCTAATTCAGTACATTTAACTATCATCCTGGAGAGGGGGATTGTGTTGAACGCTTTGACTACAGTCAAGCAAAGCAGTGTGTACCATTTTACACACATCCAGGGTCCTAATGACATTCTTGAAGTCATCCGCCAGATTGAGCAGGCAAGACCTCCCTTTGACAAACCACATTAGGTCTGGTCCACTGTTTGGAGATTTCCTATGATGTTATTGATCAGGTCCATGATAATTCTCTCCACGGCCTTGCAGATAAAGCTGGTCAAGCTTATGGGTCTGTAGTTCTCTGGGTCAGTTGATGGGCAGCCCTTATGTAGAGGGATGACTGTTGCAGTCTTCCTTTCCTCTGGGACAAAGTCTGTCCAGAGGCTGTGACTAAAGAGGGTTTCTAATGGCTCTGATATATTCTATTTTAAGCTATTTAATAAGCATCCTGGAATGTTGTTGGGGCCCGTGGATGCTATGTTTTTGGCTTTAGCGAGTGTAGTAAGGAATTGTTCCCTCAAAATGACCAGTAGGGGGATGTTCTTCATAGTTTCATAGATTGTTACTAGGCTAACATCTCGGGGGGGGGGGTCTTTCTAAGCCTAGCCAAGTTTTCCCCAAAAGAATAATGATATCCTGTATCCAAATAGGACACTGAGGGCCAGGCATTTATAAGCTACCCCTGTCCATAAGGGACATGGGTGCCAGGCCCAGTGTAAATTTCCTATTCCTCATCCACTGGTCTAGGTTGTACTTGAACTTGGCCCCTAGATCTTGTATTTCTGGTTGTGGGTATTTCTTTGAGTGTGGTAGGAGGTGATGGTGGGGAGAAGTTTGAGCAGAAATAATCAGCCAGCAGGTTTGCTATAGTTTCAGGCTGGGTGCAGTCATTGCTCTGCTCATTGCTGAGTGTTTCCCCTGAGGTTACGAACATAATTAAAGAAAGCCTTATGGTTATATTTTGTAGTTTGCTTTGGCAGATTTGACCAGCTCTCTAATTTGTTTATTTGGACTGGTGAGTGTCTTTATGCACTGTTTTGTCTGCTCCTTCTTGGCTTTGGAGAGGATTTTTCCCTTTTGTTGAACTGCCTATTTATGCTGGGGGTCCACCTAGGTGGTTGATTTTTGTCAGTAATCCTAGGTTTGACTCAGGCAGGTACTGTCTCCTCTATGTAACTTTGAATCTGGTTGAACAGTGCTTTTGTGTAGAGTTCAGTGTAGGCCTCAGTGTCATCCAGGTTCAGAGGGGCTTGGAAGTTTAATAAGCTGTCACTTAGTTTTACCTAGTACCTTAGATATAAAACAGATAGATCTACATATGTAAATAGTTGTTAAAATGTTTGAAATGTTGTTATGGTTTTTTTTTATCATATTTTTGCTATAATAAACATTAAAAAAAGAATAAAACAAAGATGAACAAATTCCAAAATTTAGCATTAAACTCCTTATAGTGTGTAAATGCAACCTGCATAGACACAAAGAATGTATTTGAAGAATTTTATCCTAAGTTATATCAGGACAAGTCTCCCCAGGATTCTAGCCTCAATCTTCATATCCATATAGTCCTTGCATTTTCCTAGGCTATTTTCTATAGACACTAACGTGCTCAGCTACCCATATCCGTTAATGAGCTGATGGCAAAATTATATTCCTGAAATTAAAGCACCTGACCATCTGGTCCATTCAGGCTAGCTGCCAATATTTACAAAGATTTATAGAATGTTCTCAAGGTAATACCTTTCCTCATTTAATCACGGCACACTTAATTTTTCCATGTATAGGTCTAAAATTACTTTTCTTCCTGAGCAATGGAATTAACCTATTATAATGGGAAACTGCTGACCTATTTAATTAATCAACATTTAAGCTAAAATACAAGCAAAACATGTAGTTGAATGCCTTCAACCATTCTCTCAACCCTTACATACACATTAAACTAAATGTAAAAGGTCACTGTAGCAATGTCCATTTAAGAGCCATAGTTGCTTATTTATAAGCTCAGCAAAGATCCACTAATGCATCTGTTGCCATCTAAGCATTTAACTCTGGAAGCTGGTGTTACAGATTTTCAGTGTGTTAGAACATATGGCCCATCTGAATATGCAATTGCTGCCCATGTCTTCCAACACTTTGACAGAGTGGTATTAGGAGCTACCCCGACTGTGACTTTCCCATTGTCCATGGCACGAGATAAGTGTGCCCCCTTTCCACAGTTCTGTTCTTGTGTACAAATGAACTTCCTGTCCAACTAATTTGGCCATCACTATTTTTCCGTGTGTGGGAACTCTTTGTGTTACATGTAAAGTGATCAAATTTGTGGACAATTATCTGTAATTAATAGACTGTCCCATTCATTAGCTCTCTTTGCCCTCCCTATTGTACTACAAGGAAAGAACTGGAATACTGCCTATAAATAACAAGGCATTATTTATTTATTTATTTCTATTTGTAAATTCATCTATAACACTAATTCATACAGATTATTTTCAGACTCAGCCTGGAAGTACTGTCTGATTAAGTGATTTGATCAGATTAATACAGGAGGCTGAAGGAATCAAACCTTGGACTACAGGAAACAGTTTATTGACAGCTTGTCACCTTATTCCTTCCTGTGTGTTAACTGCCAGTACATAGCACTGCATGGGGTCCTGTACTGTTCCCCTTTAAATGGTGTCAATTTGCAGCAAAATATTTTGACATTAAGCCTAAGCCTGTAATGGATGTGATGACAGACATAAACCCCAAAATTTCTACACCTTAAGTTTTACAGATGCCTGGAAAAAGCTTCATCTTTTGGCTAAAGCAGATCAAGGATATAAAAATCATGTTCTCCCCAAAAGTCCTTCTCTTTTTATCGTGCAGTCCTACTCTCTGAACCTACTGTAGCTAGTGAAGATTCAAAAATCACTGTTAAACAATTTGTCTGGGATGGGAGAAGAAGTGATAAGCGTTTCAGTCACATCTACCAAAAAAAAGAAGAAACCAGTTTCTTGGATATGCACTTATAATCCTGTGCCACTACATTACATAATCTTTTCACAATTTCTGATAACAACTGTATCGTGTGAGCTTTTTTAAATGTGTGATGTCTGGGCAGTCTATCAAACAAGGCATTAGGCAGGTAAATTATTTCTAGATGTGGCATTGCCTAACTACATTTCTGAAAGCTGTCAGACACATAAGGAAGATGCAAAGAAATCCTTTGTATAAGGGCTTGACCTTTCTCTTTGGGTTCACCCCAGTTTAAAAACGGATCATTGTGCTCTTTGCTAGTTATTGTGGCAGTGAGATGGCACCATGTATTTATCATAGTGTTGGGTGTTGATTCAGTGTGGACTCATCCCTCCTTTACATTTACATATAAATATTATGGTCATGTGCTTCAAAACCAATGGAAATTCATTTGACTGAGGCATAACATTATGCCTTCTCCCTTAAAGATCAAATGCAATCAAAGCACCTACCTTTTTAAATACTGAAATTTCACACTTATAATGTCTTCTGATTGCCGAAAGACATGTTGCTTATGGAAAACATTCATACTGTAGTACAAAATAAAATCTTTGAATGATCTCCATTGTCCTACTCGAAAAGCTTAGCCACGAGTAGCTCCTTCCAAGTCAAATGTCACAACCTAATGATTTTCAGGTATACAACAGGAAGGGAAACCTAATTGCAAAAGTGGAAGGTGTGAGAATACTAAGGAGAACTGGCATTTCTTGATAAAAAATCCACACCTGTGCACACAAGCATTTCTTATGCCACAGAAGGTCAGAATTTTATCATTGCACCTGTCAATTCTTTAAACTCTCCAGTAATGAGGCCACAAAGGACCGATCATGGGCAGTTTTAGAATAGTGCCATATTTCACTTAAAAAGTTAGTTGAACAACAGCGTTTCAGATGTTTGTTTTTTCTTTTAAATAATAATTTTTATTTTTATTTATTTATTTTATTTTCCATTTGTTTACCAGGTTAGTCCGACTGGACACAAGGTGACCGCTTTCAGCAGTGGCTGGGGAGAAAAGCTCCAATTACATAGTAACATTTTTTTTTTATATTTGTTAAAAGATTATAAAAAAATAATAAAAATAATTAAAAACATTATATAAACATAGCTATTTTGTACAGAGCATAGAACATATGAAAGGAGCAAAATTCAAAGTTTTACAACTGATGCAGCATACAGTGGTTAGAATATTGAGAAACAATTAAACAAGATATTATACCATGACCCCCCATTAATATTCCAAAACGTGCACGCTGATTGGCCAGCGTGCATGTTGTAAATCGACTTATACTAATGGAAAAAGGTCCGGTTGCCCGGACTTTTTCCATTAGTATAAGTCTCTTTTAAAACACTGTCTCGCTATGTTAAAAGAGTTTAACATAGCGAGACAGGTTTAAAAAAAGCAACGGAGATCTCCGTTGCTTTTTTTAAAGCTGCCTCGCTATGTTAAACTCCTTTAACATAGCGAGACAGGTTTAAAAAATAAAAGCAATGGAGAAAGCAAGATCTCCATTGCTTTTTACTGTTTCGCTATGTTAAATGGGTTTAACATAGGGAGACAGCTTTAAAATAAGCAACGGACATCTCCGCTGCTTATTTTAAAGCTGTCTCGCTATGTTAAACCCATTTAACATAGCGAAACAGTAAAAAGCAACGGAGATCTTGCTTTCTCCGTTGCTTTTGGCCACAGCTCTGATGTACTGCATAGGCATGCGCAGTACATCAGAACTGCCTCGGATACCAGACAGCTGCGGAAGGGCAGCAAAGAGGCATTATACAATGCCATTATTTAAGAAAAGTAATTATTTCTTTTCTTAAATAACGTCATAGTATAATAGCAATAACCCACTTCTGGGTGTGGGTAATGCGGGATTTACCCACGGTTGTCTTTGTCTTTTCGGGACCAAACCACGCCAGCCGTGGGTAAATCCCGCATTGCCCACACCCAGGCGTGGGTTATTGCTATATTATACAACAAATATAGAATTGCTTGAACATAAATTCAAAAAGAAGTTTCAATAGACAAACAGGGTCATAAACTAGAAATCACAACTATAAAGTATGAAACTCTAATGTCTGGTATTACTGGCTATATAATTGTCACTAATTTGCTGGAAAACATGTAGAGCTCCACTCACTGAAGTCAACATGCCGCACACAGCATTTACCTCTGCCTGGGTGACTGACAGCAACCTGAAAAGAACAGTGGTGCAGTATCACTATTTCAAAGTTTGCTGGTTTTGCTTTTTTTTTACTGAACATCAAACTGCAGCATATTCAGACCACAGTAGCTGAATATTTACTAAAGTAAGAGTTTATAACAACTGATATGGAAAGTTTTAAAATTTCTCATTGATCTGTCATTTGCACTTGATCTTTAAGGGCACTGATTACGTCCAATTTTCTCTCTGTTCTGGAATCACTCAGACACAAGCATCATTTTTCTAAAGGTATGCTGAGCTACAAGGCCTCCTGATTTTATGCATTTTTCCTGAAACCACACACAGACAGTACAAATCACAAGCTGGAGGGGTACATAACAAAGTTTCCAGGTATTCTACAGTATACAACACTTACCCAGCAGTTACAAAAATGTCTGCAACTTGGAATGCACTCAAATTGGTAGAGCACAGCCTGCAGTAATTTAGGATGGGTAATGGATGTCAGATGTCAGCTACAAGGCCATTCTGTTAACTCTGTATGTGAATTCTTTGCGATTTGCAGAACTTTGGTAATTACTATAAATTCTGGTCATGCTCTTGTGTTGTGCCTCCTTGGTATCTGTAAAGACTGATACAATGGTCCTGACAGAAGTGAAGACATGTATGCTTTCAGACTTCCCAACCATACTTTCTGTGTTCAGTAGTAAACAAAGCTGCAGCTAACAGGTATCACATGACTTTATACAGCCTCTGAATGAAACCCTCCTGCCCATCACTCATGCAAATGTCTTTGGAGGTTTCTTGTAAAATATGGAGACTTACTGTGTTATGAATTATATCTCAGATGCAACACATTCAGTCATGCGGGCTTACATATAGGTTTGTAAATTATGCCCTGTTGTGGAAAAAATTTAGAGATGATCTCATTGCAGAAATATGCTTACCTATGCTATTCTTTATAGTGTTTATAGTACATAATCCTTTTTTTCTTGTTCAAGACTCTTGCTGACTATCTGACCCTACCTAGCTGCTCAACTGACCCCTTCTCCCTTCACTCTCTGGATATGAGTGCCTTACAGCCCAAATGACCCTTCTAAACAACAGCCAAATAAACTTGGAGCTATAGCCATCTTTCATGTACTAGGGATCAGTCCCTCCCAACTTAACTCCCTCCCTACCTGCCATGGCTTGCAAGCTTACAACTGCTGCAGAAAGAGTATGCATGCTGCATACCATACATGCTAAAGCCCTCATAAGTAGTGCACTGCTGCAAAGTAGAATTACTAGGCTCAGTGCTATGAGTGATACATCTGCAAGCTAATTCAGCGAGTTGAAATAAAGTAATGCCCCCCCCCCCTGCCCCCAGAAAGGTGATCTGGACTCAGGCACTTCTGCCCATCCTCCATTGCCCAGTCCCTCCAATGCATGGGCTGCTAGTTGAGCATTGGTCTCGTGAGCCAGAGTTTGGGTTTCATCCCTGTACACCACATGGCTGGGCGTATATCTCACATTCCTGAACTAGCTTATATCAATAAATTAACACTTGATTGCACAAAGTCATATTAATACACTTGTTTGGGAAGTTGAAATGTTTTGATGTTATTTGGGTTATAGTAGTTTGTAATTTATTTCACTTGCTGGATGCTCAACACTCATTCCTCTAAATATTACTGTTTTGAATTGTTATATTATTATTATTATTGCAGTTTATGCAATTAAAAATAAGTAAATAAACAAGCACACATATAAACATGCCACCACACCTCCGACACTGACAATACTCTCCCTCCATCACCTCAGTAAGGTCCACAATGTATGCGACACACTGACACTGCTGCTAGGCAGACATTCAGCTCTCTCTCTCCATTAATTTTAATTTGCATATACTTCTTTTTGTGCAGGTGTTCGGTCTCTCTCTCTTGCTCTCCCCCAAAGTCCTTAAATTCATATGTCATTACTTGATAAAGAATAAGCCTCACACTGGGCGGCAAAACTCCACACAATCAAAGCCACAGTCAAACACACACCTACACAAACGTATCCAAACGCAATTAGGCTAATAGTATCCTCTTAATCCAGTCACTTTTTAAGCCAGTCCCACACCTTCTTGTCCCCTGATTATGCACAACAGGCACTCACCTCAGTTTAATACAACAGTACAGTTTTCTCCCTGCCATTTTGCCCAATACAATAACATCTTCAACTTCTAGGTCTGTTTATTACTCACTCTAGCAAAACATGCCCATACCCGCAGTCCTTTTAGTGGGACACATGGGCTTGTTTAACACAATCATGATAGAAACTGGACTAAATGATCCTGGTTAGTCATCTCCTAATTTCCTTGAAGTATAATAAGTCTTTTCAGTGCGATCACAGAAATTTTGGGGGAATAAAGTTTCATCTTATTTCTAAGGTTGAGCAATTATTAAGTTAGTATATTCAGAGATGTGGGGAGTTGGGTTGCAGGGGCACTTCCCCCCTGCAAAACTGATTGTTTTGTATTTTCCTGTTAAAATGACATTGTTCATTATCATCTTTATTTTTTCAAGTATTTTTGGTGTATTATAACTTGGTTTACTGAGTTTCTATGAATCGTTTTTAGTTCAATTTTAACAGATCATCAGCCTTTTCCACTCCCTTATTAATGATTTATGTTTGTCCTGAATATCACAGTTTCTACCAGAAATGCTGTCTTCTGTGTGGCTGAAACATCTTATACATCATATTTTAATATACAGTTTAATACAAAAATTTTCTGCAGCTATCCTACTCTTCAGTGACTGTAACACGTCTTCGTCCATTTGGACCACTTTAATGCTGAACATCGCTGTATTACACGTGAATGGTTTGAGGCTGTGTGCCTCACGATTTGAACACTGCAGTTTATGAAGCAGAAAGAGGCATGGAAATCATGTTGCAAGTCAGTTTGCCATAAATGGTAAAAAAAAAAAACAAAGCAGCAGCCCTTGGTTCAACATTCATGTTAAGCAAACATCAGAAGTGGATAACAGTATATTGTTTTTTTTTTTTTGCACAGATGTCTTATGAATAGTGTAGACTTTCAGTCTGCGGCTGATGGTACTGATTCATGTTATGTCTGGGTCATATAAAGGACTGATATGCTCTGCATTAAGTTAAGCGTGCCTTTCAAGTACAGTAATTAGTGTGGTAAGACTCTATCCCTTGGGGTATCATTGCAATACGATTATAGCTTAGTATGTGGTATGTCAGCCATCTGCTAGTTTTCATGAGTGCAATCCCCACTGGCGTGGGGCCAGATCAGTGCCACATGAGATGATGCTTTTCATATAGCAATCCCCACATGGCATCCAGCACCTAGACCCAAGTGTTAGTTTGCATGATTCTGTAACTTCAACAGCTGGCCACTAATACTAGTATGATCATTTCACAGTTATGTAGTACACGGTAGCTAGACATGTCCACCTCTTATTGTAAATGAAGGTCATAAAAAGCTGGGTTCACACATATATTCACTAATGACTTTTCATTTACAGGAAAGAGCTACATGTGCATCAGGTACTCAGTCTTTCTATGTCTACAGGTTTTAAAGGGAGCCTGCAGTTTTGTGGCCAGTTCCCCAAGTTAGAACAGCTTGGGGACATTTACCCTGAACTATATAAAATGGTATGCTGTCAGGAATTTTCCATCTACTGTGTGCAAAAACACAGCTTTCCACAACTATGACAATTTCTGTCTCCATCTGTGGCTTCTTGTGTAACCCTGCATAGTTTAATGGGCCTAATTAAATATATCACAATATTGCAGTTCCTATCTCCACATTTACTCCCTCTAGAAGTAAAAAATATTCTGAAGTAACATGGCATCCTGTTCAGGACAAGTGTTTGAGTAATAAGTAGTAGAAAGTTATGAACATGCAAAGAATTACAAACATCCAGGTTTTAAGTACATACTGTAAATAACACATATGGAAAACATGCGTAGCTAATGTAAAATGAAAACAAAATTATAACCAAGTAATGTGCTTCAATGCTGTTCATAAGGTGTACATTATAACAAAAGGAACAGTCAATATTCACATGTGGGGTGCCCACAGCTGTTGTTAAAATTCACCTCAAAGATACCAGCTATCAATTTTACTAACAGCTGCTGGATTCATTACAATGAAGGTAGATTATGGCTGTCTCACTAACACAAGGGCCATTTCAGATACAGTTGCCATTCTTTCCCTGACATTTCCACACCTGTGAAGTTAAGTTACAGAAAACACTTCTGCCTGTATACGTGAGGACAGATTCACTCTACAGCTTTAGCTAAAGATTCAAAAAATTCCTATGAATTCAGCCAAATATAGGTAGAGTTAGATGTTTCAGTGTTAGTCATATCCTTAGGAGCAGGTCAGATTTCTGAACAGTTTTCATCAACACATGGTGGAAAAAGTTATCTACTCTAAGTCACTTAGGAAAAAAATTCTGTACCACTTACTACATATTACTTTAAATAATAAAATAACATATATATTTTCAGTAAATGTAAACCACAGAATATTTTAAAATAATAAAAATCCATTTGAATAAATCCACATTTAGTGTGTTTTCCATACAGATTATGATCAGGGAAAAAATAATGTGTGTGTGTGTGTGTGTGTGTGTGTGTGTGTGTGTGTGTGTGTGTGTGTGTATATATATATATATATATCTACACACACACACACACACACGTATGTGTGTGTTTGTGTGTGTATACACACGCACAGTGACATACGTGAAGAAAGTGTGAAGTACTCCTTTAAGTGTGCTGCAGCATGAACTTCAGGAATCTTCTTGCACAATTAGACGAACACCATATATTAACTAAATACAGCACTGATTGCATCACCACTACTGCGCAGTGCAATAAAGCCCTGACTATTGCACAGGAGACCTGATTTTGATTGTCATCTCTGGCACCTGTAGAAGTCATCAGAGGAGCATGGGAGTGAGTGGATCCCGGGGGTGGGGTGGGGGGGGGTAACTCTGGCTCACCACCTGGGTGACACCAAGCAAGAGCACTAGGCAGTATACCTTTGCAGTATGAGCTGCCATGGTGCAAACACATAAGCCAAATGATTTTGAGTGCAGAAACTTGCTTTATTTGGAAGGCAGCATGCACAGGAAATGGGGGAGCCATCAAAAGGGAGGGGGTTACTCCATCTGTGGAAAATCCACAAAATAATATCCACAGAAGGCACTCCAGTCAAATAAATCTTTATTTGGTGCTTTCATCCAAAGACTTCATCAGAATAAAATTCTTTAAAAGTTGCTTTGTTGAAGTTTTTACATTTTTATGGCTTGATTGTTATTGTTTTTAACCAATTGTTTAATTGAGTATGTAGAACAGTAATATAAGATTGTTTTTTTTTTCATTTTATTCTGATGAAGTCATTTGACGAAAGCACTAACTAAATATTTCCTTGACTGGAGTGCCTTCTGTGGATGTTATTTTGTGGATTTTTGTCTTATACATCCTTTGGCTTGGTGTTTTTTTGTTGTGCCAGCTGGGGAAAAGGTAGGCCATCTAACAGGACCAACCTGCTCCATTCACCAATAGGGCTTCCTCAGCAGGAATAAATACTGTGTGATTGGTTGTAGAGGAGACACTGGGTGAGGTTCTGCAGGGAAGTAAAAAAAAAAACAAAAAACTATGATTGACAGTTATGCTGATATAAAAGGAAATAGCCTGGAGAGCTAAAAGCAAAAAGTCCAATTCTCAACTAGTGGTTCAGAGTGGGTGAGTCAAAGCTTGTCTGGAAGACCCTGGAGCATGGAGTCTGAGAGTCCAGTCAGGGAATATCTGTGGAATTATAGTACCAAGAAACACCTGTAGTTTTGAGTTGTGACTGTGGCCTAAATGAGGGCTACAGCCTGTACTTGGAAGTGACGTACTGTAATACTGTTTGATAGAAAAAGTGGGGTAGACTTTGCAAAACTGAACACAGAAACGTTTTACTGCTTCAGGTCCAGGAACAAGCGCTAACATGAGTCTGAAGGGCGGGGGGGCAACTTGGGACACTTGGTAATGCTGGAATGTGACATTCCAACTGTCGATATGCAGGATTCACACAGCTTGACTTGACTTCCAAGCATGTGGAATATTTTGTAATCCAAAATAACAAAAAAAAAAAACCCAAAAAACTTTTTTTTGTATTTTTATTTTCATTTTAAAACATCGTATGATTATACTTTTCGTTTTTGCTCCTGTCATATTTGTGTATTTGTGTATTAACTAGCTCTGTTTATAAATTTTAATCTTGTATTACCTACTCCCTACTTAAACTTGTAATGACTGTTGGAGCTTATCTCCCCGGGCCTCTACTGAAAATGGACATATATCCAGCTAGACTAGCCCGGTCAACAAATGTAAAATAAAACAAAATAAATAAATAAATGTGACTGTAAACACACACACACATAATAAATCACCAAAGTAATGCATATAGCAAAAGAATTGTGTATGGACAACCCAATAAATTCAGACATAAATACTCCAGCACAAAGGAGGAACATGTGTAAATCCAGTATACAAATATTTCATTGTACATGGTAAGCTTTACACCACAGCATACCTGGGTTTGCCACTGACTTTTTCAATGCTGTGTGTTTAAAATTTCAAAATTTTTAAAACTGTTATGTAACCAAAGAACATTCACCATCTAACATTTTAAAGCAACAACAAAAAAACAGATATAAAAGGAAATTATTGTAAAACTATAAAATAGTTATATTTGGATACATTTTTAAAAGGTTTCATTCAGTCCCATGGAAAATAATGCCCCTAAATTCACAATCCACAAATTGTCCTTGTTGTCAACTAAATTATGGTTAAATCAAGTCCAAGTGTTACACAACCACCCCATCATTACCAATGAAAGATAAAATGGCAGAGGAATGCTTAATAGCATATTTAAATAATGCACTTCTCATTTATTTACATTTAATATCACTTAGGTGCAGGTCAATTGTTTTGCTGAAACAAGCAGCTTATTTGCACAATATAAAAGGCCCTGCATCCATAGACCAGCATAAACACTACCCAGTCACTCACACAGTAATAAGATGTCTGAGCTCAAAGTATTTAATAGTATTACCACAGGCAAACTGCTTGGTCTTAAAAACATTTGAACTGAAAGAATAATTTCCAGAAGGGCTTGAGCCCCTAGGAAAATCACCCAAAGTCAGAACAGGTCACTGTGAAAAAAGACTTTTTAAAATTTGCAAGGGTTTATCTCAGAGTAGAACCCCTATGGTAGCCAAAGTATAATCTTTCAGGTGCCTTCACATGAAACAAAAATCATCTTTCTTCAGTAAGGATCAATATAGTGATAAAATGTCACATATCAATTGACTACTGGTCCCAAACTTAAAAAAAAAAAAACTTGATGAATTAGTTTGGTTACCAGGAATATCATGCTGAACCCTGTATGTTAGGATTTGAGAATGTACTTTTCTTCTATCCAATTCTTTAGTAGATTTATCAACAGCATATGAATAGCACCTTTGTCTAAACCTCTTGTCCAGAGCATTTTAAGAATGTTCTTAATGATATATCTGGGATAACAACTTTATGCCAAAAACAACAGATGGCCTATACCGGAGTACATGCATCTTAGCATTTGTTATTTTCTGTTTGTCTGGTTTGGACTCACAATTTTCTAACATGACTTTCCTACCACTACCTAAACCATAATCTCTTAATCAAATAAACTAACTTTCCAACTTAACTCACCCTTTACTACCATCCTAAAACCAACATCATGACCCTCAAGCCTCTATCCCTACTCACTCAAATAATACTTCTAATTACCTTAACTTACCAAAACTATATCACCCTACCTACTAATGCAACCCCCCATTTCACACCACTACTCCATCCTCTACAAAGTACACATTTACTGTTAACCTTATATCTCCCAGTCTCTACCCCCTATCTAAAAACACTGTTCCCAACTACACTAGTCTAATGTCCACAAAACTCTCTACCTGTATACTATACGACAAACAAACCAAATACCTAATCCATCATCTTATCTTTATCCTTCTCTCCGGGGACATCCATCCAAACCCAGGCCCCTCTACCACACTAGTAGCTGTGAGGTATGAGGTAGCTTAGGAAGGGAGTGAGGGAGAAGTGGTGAGAGGCTTGTTGTTGGTAGCAGGTTGACTAGCCTGGAGTATGGCAGGAGCAGAGCCAGTGTCTAGCTAGATGTTCCTTGAGGAGGTATTTGAACTCATGACAGTTAGGGTTTTTAGCTATACGGTGAGGAAGAGTGTTCCATAGTTCAGCAACGTTATGAGAGTAGAGTGAAGTACCTTGTGTATTGTGGGCCTGGGTTATCTTTAACATTAGTTTATTAGAGGATCTAAGTGATCTAGGATTTATATTGGCTTGGATTAGGTTACTAGGTGCAGGGCAGTTGTTAGGTTGGTGAATTATTTTCTGGACTAAGGACACTTGGTTTAAGATCAGGCGGTTTGGGAGTTCTAACCAGTTGAGTTGGGAGAGTACTGAGCAGCGATGTGTTCTGTAAGGGTGGTCTGTAGTGAATTTGGCAATTTTGTTGTAGCAGTATTCTGATCATAGCTTTCACTGTGCCTCTTCATCAGAGGAAAATGGATATACAACGGATATACACATGCATCAGAGCATACACCAACCTTAGACAGAACCAGCAACAACTAATTTTGCAAGAGGTAAGTCTTCCTGCACCCCTTATATGGAGGACAAGCTACCCTCACCCTCAGACTGAAATATGCAAGCACTACGGCCACACCAACTTGAAGAAGGGACAAATCTCTCCACAGAAAAGAATCACTGACAGCTCCCATTAAACATCGCAAGGATTCCCTAAATACTTAATCTCTACTCACCACATTAAAAAAAAACCACACACATCCACCTACAAGAAATCACTAAAAACAACATATCATATTAATACCTAGGTATCTAAAGTGTATCTATACTCATAAACATTCATCATTCTCAGATTCCTGCACTATGCACATCTGTCTATTCACATAGTTCTGCTACCAAGTAAACAATTGTCCAAATCAGCATTTGCTCTACTTGGATACAGCTGTATTTAGATACATACATAAATACAAACACACACACACACACACACACACACACACACACACACACACACACACACACACACACACACACACACACACACACACACATTTATATGTATGTATGTACACACATCCATCTTGTCTGTGTGTACTTGTGTGGTGTGTGGGTATGTGCTAGTTATTAATTTATCTATCCTTGACTCAGATTAGTTCCAGTAGTCCATCAGCCTACTTTCAGGGGAGACATGAGGTGGTATTCATACTAATAAGTAGAAATTTGTCCAGGGCATTGGTGAGCTTCTTCTCTTTTCAATACACTCACACACATGCATACACATAACATTTTAAAGCAATACTGGTGTCATTGCAGATGTAGAAATGTTAAGGAATTATAATAAAATACTAAGGTGCAAAATGTACTAAAGTGTGCCACTCTACTCTCAAGGATTGCACTGCAACTCAGTTCTAAGTTATGAAGCAGTACACTGCCTTTGTTATTAGCTAATGTTAGTTTACGATATATTGTTTGAAGAAATATTTCTGATATTTCTCACCTTATGAAATGACAAGTTAGTGCATATGTATTCTGATCATAACTTTCACTGTGCCTCTTCATCAGAGGCCATATAATCACCCAAGTGGAAAATAGATAAAATGCCAAACTGTGACACCAAAAGGCAACTGAAATACTGCATTTTGTTCTTGTGTTTGAGACCTTATAATGGTTCTCTTATGACAGTTTATAAAAAAAAAGTGTTAGGCAATAGAAGTATATTTGGGTACCAAACACACTGGAGACTGCCATTCTACACTCAGAGATTTCACTGCATTATAATCTACACTTATATAGCAACATACTGCCTGTGTAATTGCATGACGTTTATACCTTATCCTGTATGCAGCAGAGTTAATGTTGCTTTTCTGATAAAATATTTACGACTTTTTTACTATTTATATAATAATAACATAATGCACATGTATGTGTTTTTATATATATATATATATATATATATATATATATATATATATATAAATATATATATTGGTCTACTTCATATAAACAAAATCCCACTTACCCAACTTTCATAACATTGAGCCGAGAACACCGAAAGTCCAAAACACTGACTGATCGGCACACCAACATTTAAGTAAAGGTAAGTAACTGCTTGGCCAGCATGTTGAACTTTGCCCCTGACCTCCATGGAAGTGCGATCTCAAAGTTAGTATATTTAGTTAGAGGGGGTGCAGTCCCCCACATTGATGTGTTTTCTTTGCTTCAGTTTCAGTTTGTTTGTCGGGTTGGCCAACAGGTTACTTAGCTTTAGTTAAACTTCTGTGTTCTGAGCTTTCGGTGTTCTGGACTTTTGGTTTTCTTGACTCAATGTTATGAAAGTCGGGTAAGTGGGATTTTGTTTATATGAAGTAGACCCATTTTATATATATATATATATATATATATATATATATATATATATATATATATGCATATATATGTATATATATATATATATATATATATATATATATATATATATATATATATATATATATATATATATATATATATATATATATATATATATATATATGTATATATATATATATATATATGTGTGTGTATATATATATATATATATATATATATATATATTAACGAACATATCTATATGCATATCTCACAGTGCTAGAACCCCTAAATGCATGCATCTGTAATCCTAGTTACTTAGGAGACTGAGGCTGTTGGATTGCTTGTGTTCAGGGGTTCTAGCCTGCTGTACTCTATGTGGAACATGTGTCCACACTAAGTTCTGCATCAATATGTTGATTATAAGGGAGCCTATAATCACCAGGTTGTATAATGAAGGGTGAACCAGCCCAGGCTGGAAAAAGAGCAAGTCAAAGCCCCATGTTGATCAGCAGTGGGACTGCATCTGTGAATATGTGTGTGTGTGTGTGTGTGTATGTGTGTGTGTGTGTGTGTGTGTGTGTGTGTGTGTGTGTGTGTGTGTCTGTAGAACACCCATGAAGATCAAAATATCTTTTTTTGTTGACCTACCTATTCAAATTACTACATGTTACCAAGGAAGCACTCAGACTGGCTACTTAGAGCAAATGATTCTCAAATACTTATTTTACATAAAAATAGGACAAGGACTAAGTAGCTACGTCCTGTTACTATACTAACAAGCAGCATGAAATCTCACTTTTGGGATCAATTTCCCACTCATTTTAATGGGAAGCTGTGGGGAACTTATTTCAACAGTAGAATTAATATACTATCACAACAGTCACCCATAAATGTCTTGAGAATGTTGTTGTTTGTCTTTCGGCTTTTCCCGGTTAGGGGTCGCCACAGCAGAACTCCGGTCCGCTAATGATTGGCAGTTGTTTTTTATGCTGCTGAGTTGCCAGCCCGATGCCCAGCCTTCAACGAAGGCATGCCCATTCAACGCTTGTCTTTCGAATGCCCACTCGACCGCGGGGAGGACATGCAGACACCACACAGAAGGCACTCCCAACCCAAGCCGGCAATCAAACGGGAGAACCTCTTGCTGTGAGGCAACAACGCTATCGCTGCACCACCGCGGAAGTCCATAAACGTCTTGAGAATGAACATTCTAAATCAGTTCTGTACCAGTTTTAAAAGAAAATGATAAGCTAAGCTAGGTTATCTAAGGACCCACCATTCTGTCCTTACCCCATGGTGATGAGCTAAGTCAGGACCCTTTATTAATAGCCTAATGATCCCTATGTCAGCATGCATTCTTGAGCCATGACTGTGGAAGATTACCTCCTATAATATCTATGGAGATTTGCAAATGTTTCTATACACACAATTAGCATGATGTATTACACTATCAATAATAAGGAAGGTTAGGTGAGCCTGCCACAGTGAAAAGTTAGATGTAAATGCTCATAAATCACAGACAGACATTTGTAATAAGCCCCCTGCACTCCCTGCCCGACATCTCCTGCAATTTCACCTGAAAGGGTGCTATGGAGAAAATGAAAATATGTTTTTTCACAAAAATTAAGAATTTGGCTCATATGTTTTTTCACAAAAATTAAGAATTTGGCTCTCCTTTCCTCTGCAAATTTGGAAAAGAAAACAATTTTCAAACAGCTGTGCTCATATATCTATTATATGAGCAACTGAGATTTGAAAATAAGGTGTATATCCAGGTCAGCTGTTACAGCATATAACTTCAATGGAAAATAACAGTAGCCAGAGCTGCTACCTCTCAGTCCTATGGAATGGCTAAATGTCTGATCTCTGCTTACTGTGTGCATAGAGTTTGCATTACCACACTGGTACTTTACAGGACATGCTGTTTACATTGACTTGCTACTTGAAGTTGTCCACATGTACAGTGTTTGCCACTATGGTTGGAATGAGCCAGTAAGGACCTATACAAATTCCCAATTTCCAAATGTATAAACAAGCAGCTTTGGTAATATCCTGCCCCTCCTTCTTAAGTTAGCAGAATAAGCAATAATATAATGAAATAAAGTCAGTATCAATCCTATATATGTTCCTTTGCTTTTTACATCAATACCACAAGTAAACTGTTAAATGTTCTTGTTTCAGCTACCTTGGAAAGTTTTCACAATGTCCTGTAATTAAAAACATTTTTTTATTGTAATTTAGTTCAAGTGGATAATTAATAAAAATGTGAATTTGGTATGAAGTATTTTATTCTTATGTTTTTAATGAATTGCATTACTCACAGTGTGCATGTTAATCGGATTCAATTATGCAGCTCTAAACAGGTTTTACTGACAATTTTATGACAAATACATGCTCTGAAGCAGAACTCCGGCTCATTAAATGACACATATATCATCATTAAAACACTACACTTTTATTGTGCCTCTTACACCACTTTACAGCAGAATGATTTTATCTCTGTTTTCTAAATCAAGTTAATCTATCATATCTGTTTTAATTCTCTTTGGTAAACAACACCAAAGAGCTGCACTTAGTGGTAACAACTCCCATCTGTCATAGTTGTATTACATTGTGAATGCTAAGAGAGAAATACTGCTTCTGTATTTTTTAGGTCAGGTACTTTTATGATTCTGCCCCAGTAACGGGAAGTCTACCATTCGAATCAAAGCACTGTCTTCCAGCTCCAACAAAAGGCAGATGTACTACAATGTGTCTGATAAATGGATAAGGAAAAATATACCACCTCATACGCTATTCAAAAATGATGTAATGTTACAGTTTATCAGTAACAGTAACCAAATCTGGACAGAGTAAAGATTTTGCAGTAACAAAGGTTAAAAATTCAGAGGCTTAGGCTAACAAATGTAACTAGTGCCTACTTTTGGATTACAACAGCAATCATTCCTTACTACTCTATGGTGTATTTTCACGAAATAAGCTGCATAACAATTTTCTGGTCTCATTCCCATCTGAAAAGGAATTGTAAAACCCAAATATAGTTATAAAATCTTATTCTTTCTGAAGTCCCATGACCCTCGCCGTCACAGAACATGATGTATTTCAAACTGATCCTCATTTAGATGTTGGGGCTTCCTCTGAGGAGAAACTTCTCCAGTTTGCAAAGGCCACTGAAGGCAATCCTACTGCCAGAGCTGTGGGCAGAGCAAACATTGTGTAAAGATGCACAGTTGCTACCACTTGTCCAAGAACAGCATCATTCCTCTTACCAATTATTTCAAAAATGAAGGTCAAAGACCCAAATTAGGGACACTTTTGAAGTAATGGTGATGTCAAATAGAAAGCCGATAAATCTATTTGTATTGCTGTTCTGTATTGTATTGCTCTGAAGAAGAATTAAGTTTCTAATGTCTTATTTTGTCTATTGACTGCAATTTCTCCTTTGTTGTCATAAGAGACCAAATGTTTGTGGCACAGGCAGAGACATTTGTATCTGCCTCTGCATAGTACAAGAAAACATGTTGTCCAGTCTGACTGGATTGCTCATAAAATTAGGAAAGGTATTTTTTCTTTTCTTCTTTCATTTTTTTTTTTTTTTGCACAGCCTTACTGTCTGTGTACTCAGTTTCTACAACTTTGAATTCAGGCATTTTATCAAATTTACTTTTGAGATGAACTACCTAAATTGTATTTCATCTTTTTGCTGCACAAACCAGTTACCTTACCACTGATCACATACCATGGAAAACTCAGGAAACCATAAACTGTTAGATGTACATACTGCAATACAAAGGGGTAAGGCTACAAAATGCAAACAATTTAGAACATTTATATATTTTTTTGTGGGGGGGTTGACGACAGGCACCCACTAACCCTATGGCCTCTTGCCTTGGAACCATCTCTAGAACAGTCCATTCTCTTTTACACTGGCATCTTCAATCTGCACCTTTCCAAGAGAAAATATGACTTGATATGCCAGTCTTTAGGTGTCCAGCTCTGGGCATGAAAGTAAGTGATCTAACATCTAAAAATTGTTGTAGACTGGAACTCTTTCTGTGACATGTCATTAACCTGTCCATACACACAGTAGAGAAACCAGAATAAGTATACATTCCTAAGCATTGTTGATGATGTTGTGTAAGCTACACAGCATGGCATTCCCACACACTTCATTCCATCCGAGATTAGTCTTCATCTTCCACTAGAGGTCAGACCGGCAACCGGCAGCTCTACATCTACACAGGGAGACGATCAAGGACATTAGTTGTTCTGTCCTCACACCCTCAACTAGCTAACTATTCAGTGCCTAGGCCACTAATCTAACCTATGTCACAGAGTGTTAGCCGGATAAAGGATGTATCACAGAGGCAATGATTTGGATCCATAAATCTTCACTTCATTCAATGTGATCCTTAGCCACCAACAACACCAAAGCTCCAAGCTTACCCATAAAAGACATAAGTTCTTGTTGGATTCCAGGAAAAAATTTAAAGTAGAAATGATCAACGTTATAATAATAGGATCACAAAAAAATGGATCTGTTTTGCTCAGTGCTGTTGTCAGATTTCTGTTATGGAGCAAAGAGGTAAAATTAAAAATGCAGAAAATTATAATATTTTAAAACTGGTAGCTCAGAAATTACAAAAACAATCAAAAATAAACTGGCTTGAACAACATGCAAAGAAGCATTTAGTCCATCCAATATTTCCCACTACCTACAGGAATTAACTTGTGCATATCATGTGCATTCTAGAATTCATTAATCACTTCTTCTTTACGGTCTCTCATGAAGGCTGCCCTAACTAAAACTTTCTCACATTTTTCCAAAGATACCCAGTGAAGACCACTGGGATCAATTAATGAATTTCTGTGCTTGTAAAAAAATATGATAGTAATATTAATTCCAATATGACTGGCTATTTGATGTCTGCTACTGACTGGTTGAGCAGTTAAGTGTGTGTGCATGTGTGTGTGTGTGTGTGTGTGTGTGTGTGTGTGTGTGTGTGTGTGTGTGTGTGTGTGTGTGTGTATCTATAAAAATAGGACTGAACAACAGAGTGTTCACTTTGTGAATGGACTTTGTAAATATGATTTGTTCATTAATTTATTTATAGTGGGGGTTATATTTCTGATGAGATATGCTAATCCCTATCCTTTCCCTCCAAAGCACATAGCTGTTATATCATGACAATGTAACAGTATATATTTTGCCGCCCTTTGATTCATTCCTTCCAGCTATCCCAGTGCCCCCATCCATCATCAGGTCTACCACCTTCTCTTACTGCCCTCGGACTATCTTTGTTTTAAAGCTGGTGGCCAGCACAGAAACTAAGGATAACCTAGGTGTTATACTGCTATTACACAGTTAAGACTCTGTGTAGCACTGTTTTTTGTGGAGTTTAATGAATGGCTCATCAGTTTGACCTTTTTATCCTTTGGTTTGGATGTTACTTGTGATATTTTGCAGGCACCTTAATGTTTATGGTCATCAAGTTGGTCCTAAGTTCTGTGTTTCCAAACTGTAGCTAAGCAATCCACTTATCCTGTACCGATGAGCTCATAAAAAAGATTAAACATGGTATGCCTACAGGTAGTGGGGTTTGGCTTTGTTCACCTGAATCCACCAGTAAAAACTTTAAAAAAAAAGAAAAACAGGAAAAGCCATGAGCATTCATAAGCCATCCTTAAGGGGCCATTTGCACATAAGGTATTATATAGTGAAAACTCCTGCTTAGCTGTGTCTTTCTTGGAGTTTTTTTATATCTATCTATATATGGGAGTCCTGCATTTCCTCAAAATGCATGTTAGTCGACATCTGCTAAATCGACTACATTTGGTTATCAATTGCAGATGGTTGATAGGTGTACAAGTGCAACAATTTCCAGGTAGGGGCCCTTTCCCTGGCAATTATGCAATTTCAGAGTTATTATATATAATTAGCAGGGGTGTGTTATTTCCATTTTTTATTGTTGGCAAAATTATATGCACCAAAGTTCTTTCTCAGAGAATGCGTGGTAGTGTGTTGACATTCAGTTTGTCGACGTTCTGCAGTTGATATTTCTGAGGCCGACATTGGAGCTACTTGACTTGAATGAGTAGATACACACACACACACACACACACACACACACACACACACACACATATATATATACTTCAATTTTTCTATCGTGGCCACACCCTCATTATAGCCTCTCTTCAGTAGTATATGAATTATCTTACCTCAATCTGCATACCATTCTAGCACAGAACCTGTACTGTTGTTTACTGATCTTTTGAGCAAATACGTGTTGATCATGTCTGTATGTCTACAGATGTAGGATATCAAAACCTGCATGTAGCACTCCATGTAGTATTTCAATACCTGTCTGTGAAAATGGACAACAATCACTTCATTTTTACTGGTAATGCTATTTCCCCAGTATACTGGTTTCCTATCAACCTTCCTTGGCACTTTCATACATTACTTGTTTATTGTTAAATCGTACAGTACAAACACTCAACATTAATTTCTACTTTTGCTGATACAACTACTTCTTATTATCCTGTGTTCCTTTTTCTGGATTTTTGTTTCTAGACATATTACTTTTCACAATGAATTTAAGGTGGTGTATTCTTATCAGTCTGCATAACAAGTTACTTTGAATTATTTCCACCCTCTACGGTTCCAGTTTTTTTGTTGTCTGCAACAAATCACAGTCACCCTTTCAGAACTTCTTCTCTATCTTTCATAACGATATCACAAAAATCTGCTAATGAAGTAACTCACTGATCGACATCCGATCTTCAGCGTTGATTCCATGTCAGCTGTCACCCCCTTTGTTCTGTTACCTGCCATATGAAGTGTTCAATTAAATAAAGAAATCTGTAATCATGGAACAGGATTTTACAGCATCCCAAATTATTGAGGTTAATTGAGCCTAATGATACTATGTGGCACTTACATGAAGCAACGTATTAACGGAATTGGAAGGCTTAGACTTTTCTGGCCAAAATTTTGAGAAAAATACATTGTAGGGTATGAATCTGTTTATTTTAATTATATTTATCTTTATACATGCATTTATTTAGTTTAGCACTGACCTCAGTGGACCAATTTCAGCTTCAGGCCATAGAAGAATTAAAAAATGCGGGTCTTAACATACTAATCAATTGTTTAGTTAACAAGATGAAAGATGTCTGAAGTGAGACTATCTACTACAATTTGTAATGGCATACATTTTACCCACTAGCATTTTGAGTAAAATTTAGCAAGAAGTATCTTACAACTATAAATGTTTAGAAATTAAAGTATTTACATTATGTACAACTGGTTGTGCTGCAAATACTGAAGGGAGGGAAGACATATTCATGGGGGTTAGAGAAGATTAGTGCAGAGATGAGAAGAGGAAGGTTCAGATGAATATTAGACTACTGATCTGGTGGATCATTTTTAGCGTAGCCAGAAGATCCCAATTTGCAACTACCAAAAGACATGTATAGTTAACAGCTAGTTTTGACCCTCTTTCAATGACGGCTTGAGGATCTCGACCCAGGTGTACTTATGATTATCTAACCATTTATCCAGGCTGAGCTTAAACAGAGTCAGGGAGTCATTTTGCTTTACATTCAAGGGAAATCTATTCTATCAAAAAATGATTCTCTTGGAGAGAGAACTATCTTACTAGCAGATCCTACTTACATTTTATGAAAGTTTAGTTCTCTTGAGTGGGTGTTTATGGTGTTATTTATTTTGTGGATGTGCAGGAGGCTGGATAGGACTGGAACATCTGAGGCTCTGGTGGCCAGACAGAGGTTTCCTCTCAAGTGTCTGTAGGAAACGGAAAAGAGAGAGAGAAAATGCTGTATGGTAGTCTGTGTAATACAAGGAAGACATGCCCTTGATCGGCTTAGTGAGGAAACATTGAGGTCTCTAAAGTGGAGTCACATCCTTAGACACATACATACTAAAATGGGCATTATATTCTACTATGTGTCTGATGAGGGAGGAATAGAGAGGGATAACTTCCTTAGACCTAGAAGATATACTTCCAGTAATCAGTCTGATCAGATAAATGGATTACCTTGTGACAGTGAATATATGCTGATGAAAGGATAGTTCATTGCAAATGAAAGTGCTCAGGTCTCCAATGATTGAGTCATTTTTCAAATGGGTGACACCAATGTGGTAGCTGCATGAGTGCCCAAGTTTGCTACATTTTTTTTTTTGCATTTAGTTTAAGACTGTTATGAAAGGAAAACGTGTTTGTGTGTGTGTGTTTTTAGGACCTCCGAGAGAGAATCTGTAAGTCAAATGAGAAATTTATGACAGCTGTACATTTGCAGTCATCCAGAAACATGGTCAGCCACTAGCCTTTGATGTCTGGCTTGACATATGAGAAATAACAAGGAAAAGTTGTCCTAGTACTGGTCCCTGGTGAAACTGCCACCAACTACTCTTTGTGTTTAGAGCACGTCTCTAGCATTACTAGCCTAATTTCTGTCAGTAAATCAGTTTGCTGTCCAGCAGATATCATTTGGGTTTACAGTTAATTTGATTAGCTTACTGATATTGCCAGCATGTGGGATGGTATCAAAGGCCTTTCCAAGTTCTAGGCACTGTGTGAACTAATTTGCTTGCATCTAATGAACTGGTGACTTGGTCAAAGAAGTTCACCAGGTTCAGGAAGGAGTACCTACTTTTAACAAATCCAAAGCGGCTTAGGTCCAGGGCTCGCAAACTGATAATGTCCTTCTTAATAAATTCCATAATGATGCACTCCACTTCTTTACAGATACGAATGGGGAAACTTGTGGGACTTTAATTTCCACAATCAGTAGTGGGTCGACCCTTGTGCAGTGGGATGACTACAGCAGTTCTCCGCACCTCTGGTATGAGTCCAGTGGAGATGGTCGGTTCTGATTAGAAAGCAGCGCGGCACATTATCAGGACTTGTAGAGCTACTGTTTTTGATCCTGGAAGAGCATTCAGGACTTGCTCTGAAGTAATCAGTGGAGGTGGTGTGGGCATGCTAATATATTGGTAGGTTCATAGGCTAGTGTAATTAAAAATAAGAATAACTGATCACCACTGTTAAATTAAAGCACTAAGCTATTTATTCAAAAGAACAACGGTAAGTGCTTTCACAGCAAAGCCGCTTCTTCAGACCATATACATACACCTACTATTCCATTCATTTAAAAACCTAAAACAGAAAATCAGCTCAAAATAAATCACGTGACTGAACACCAGTTTTAAAGACACACAGTCATTCAAACCAGGGCTCTTGTCCGCTTCTAGATCTAAAATCCATGTAACTTCACTGTATTCTGTTTTATTCCTCAAATCACCTCCCTCACATTTATATTCATCAATTCCAAAACACTGAATTTAAAACAATGGCTAGAACCAAGGTCACTAACATGTTTGGCTAAAGCACTACTTGATTTCTGTTTCTTAATATCATTATGTTCTAAAACTCTCTCGCTTTTAAAGTCTGATTGTTTTTTCCTATATAAAAATCACTACATGCTGTGCACTGTGCAAGATAAACCAAGTTGTTGATTTTGCAGGCAGCATAAAAATCATATTCAATATTGTGGCCAGATATCAGATGTACAATAAACAAAGTGGTCCAAATAAACTTGCAAGCACTGCAAGAGTGGCATGGAAAAGTCCCTATATGATTATAACCTATACGGTTAGCAGTTAACTGTTGTTTGTAGCAGAACTGGCATTTCAAAGATTACTAGGCTAACGGCCTAGAGATCTTACAAGCCTAGCCATATTTATTCTGAGTTACCCCAGTTGTTGGTGGTTAGGTGAGTGAAGTTTGCAGAGATAAGGGTCTATGATAGTTAATACTGACTTCTTCTGTCCAGTAGGGACATGGGCAACACCCAGGGAGTGAATTAGTTGTCACCCATTCATTGATCTAGGCTGCATTTGAAGAGAGTCAGAGAGGGGCTCTATTTCATATGAACTGGAAGCTTGTTCTACAAAAGTGGCAGTCTCTGGGAGATGTATCTGTCTCTCCAACATGACCTGTTCATGACTTAGTCTAGGTTAAGATTCCTGGAGCAAGTGACTTTACTGCAGTTTGATTATGAATATGTAGCATTTCCATAAGGGCTGGATCAGAGACTGCCATGTAAGCCAGGCACAGGTCACCTCTTAGCAACCTATAGGTGACAGAATACAGTGACAGGGCTTTCAGTCTTTCTGTGTAAGACTTGTTTTGTGTACCCTGCAATTTACTGGTGAGAAATCTCTGTGGTCTCTCCAATTGTTGCAGGTGTCTGGTGAGGTACATGCAAAAGGAAGCATTGTGCTCAATTATTTGACTGCTGAGGCCGAGTATAATGGAATTATAACATCCTTAGATCTAGATGTCATGCCTTTACTTATAAGATGTGCCACATGGAAGGGTTTCCTTACTACTTTGGATACATGATGGTCAACATTCAGACTGATATTAACCTGATTATCCAGATTATGTACCAAAGGGTCTACACTTAGGGGAGTGTTGTCTATAATGTAATGAGCAGGGATGTCAGGTTTCCCAAAAGGAATAATAATGCATTTTTTTACATTTAGATTTAATCCATGGATTTGGCACCAATAATTTGTCTATGTTAACCCTGTCTACAGTATATTAACATTGTTGGGGGACTCAATGATTACTTCCAATTTGCAATCGTCAGCCAACTTAGTTAGCCACAGGCCATCCAAGTCTGCTTGAACTTCTGAGAAATAAATTCCACACAGTAAGGAGCCCAAACAAAGAACCCTGTGGTACCCTGGTCTTTTGCTAGAGGTGAAGTCACCTACTTTGACAGCATGGTATCCTGTCAGTGAGACAGTTGGCTACCCATCTGGTAATGTAGGAGTTAATTCCCAACTGGGAGAGCTATTTCTATAATATCTAAGTGGGCTAGTGTGCCAAATGCCTTGGCTATGTCAAGACAGGCAGTATTCACTGTCTTTCCCTTGTCCAGGGACTTGGTGACTTTCTCAAAGAAGTCAGCCATTTTTAAAAGGCATGACCTACCTTTAATGAATCCAAACTGGGTTGGGTCCAGAGTTTAGAGATTACCTATGTCCTTGTTAATGAGGTCCATAATGATTCTCTCCGTGGCCTTGCAGATGAGGCTAGTCAAGTTTATGGGGCCTATAATTCCCAGGGTTGGTTGATTATTCCCCTTTGTGCAGAAGGATTACTGTTGCTGCCCTCCATTCTGCTGAAACATACCCTGTTCTCAGGCTGTAGTTAAACAGGAATCCAAATGGGTCTGATCGGTCATGTTTTAAGTTGCTTAAAAGGCAACCTGGGATGTTGTCTGGTCCCATTGATGGTATGTTTTTGGGTATGGAGACCACCAAGATGACCTGCTCTCTTGAGATAATAGGCTGATAAATGGTGGCAGGTATACTCTGGGGGATGACTGCAGAGGATGGGGAAGAAGTTTTCTCCAAATCTGTCAGCTAGCAGGTTGGTTATTACCTCCAGCTGAGTATTGGTGATGCCATCCACAACCAGTTGAGTGAATAGCTGGGTATTCCCTTTTAGTTTTGGATGTGGTTAAAGAATGCCTTGTCATTATCCATAGCTAGGGAGGCTATTTTTACTTCATAATTAGCTCTGGAGGACTTGACAAGAGCTCTAATTTGTTTGTATAAGCTAGAGGGGGGTTTCTTCCTCTGCTGAGCCAGTTTGCTCTTGTTCTTGGATGTTAGTTTCTTTCTCTTGTTGTACAGCCAGTCAGTACTAGGGGTCCATCAGGCTGGCCTGTTTTTTAAGCAAGACCCAGTTTTAATCTGGTCAGGTACAAACAATGCTATACAACTACTTAAGTGGTTATACTGAGCATTGGTGTACACCTCTGTATAGCAGTCCATGTTATCTGCATTTGAGGGACTTTGAAACATCTTATACCATCACTTAGTAGGAGGGAATTTGTCTTAGAAAAATTCTTAAGCATTTTTGAGCTTGATAGGGTATCTGGTCTTATAATTACATTGAACGAGACTGATTTATAGTCCGATCTTACCAAGGAGGGCATCACACGGGGGGGGGGGGTGCAATGCTCTCCTATGTTAATAGCATTTGCATTGACAAAGTCTGAGAACCTCTGATCCAGCATTTTTGGAGTTGTGTATGTTTCCCAGCTGATGGTAGGATAATTAAAATCACCCATGAGTATGGTGTTGGGCTGTATGGCAAGTGAGTCCAGTAAGTCTAGGTATGCTTTATGCTTTTCTTATTTCATGGTGTGGAAACAATACCTAACTATTATGTGGTAGGGGACTTTGCCTATAATTTATTGGACATGGAGTAGCTCAAGAGTGTCATACTGTTTGACCAATCTTGAGGTGTACTTATCCTTAATGAAGATGGATATGACTCCTCTTTTGGTTCTTTCACATTCAGTTTGTGGTCTGAACTTATGGAAGGCATTGTAGCCCTGCACGGCCGGGGTGCTTTCCTCTCATTTGAACCATGTCTCAGTCACTGCATAGACATCAGTCCAAAGTGAGGAGTGCTTCCAGGGAGTGCAGTTTCTTGTTTCGACTCCTATCACTAAGTAGCACTTCCTTGAGTTTATCTAGAGAGGATTTTGTTATGTTGGGAAGTAGGTTATTTTTTTTTCTTTATTAAAACCATAAACATCTTTATTAAATTATTATGTTATGACATAGACCATGTTACATTTATATAAATGACAATAAACCATAGAGACACAATCTCAGTTGCAAACATTATACATTCCAAACCATGCGATACAACTGTAGCTGCAAACATTTATACATCACTTTTAACACATCCAGCCATTCTTAGTCAGCCATTACATATCTCAATCACATCCTGCCTTCTTTTAAACCTTGTTCCTCTACTGCATGTATTGATCTTACAGTTCCCATTTTTCCAATCTAATTTGCTCCTACCCTTTTCTAAAGATCCCAGTTCCAGTTATTTTACCTCTGTTAAAATCTTCACTACTTTCAGTAAAATTGGTTTAGACTTTGATTTCCATTTTCTAGTCTAAATATAATGCAAATAACAAAGAGGAGAGATGACACACCCTGCCCGGTTCCTCTGCTAAATACATGCCAGTATAATCCTCCTCCCTTGCTAGTAGCCTCTTAGTACTACAAATCTACCATTACTGTCTTTTTCCTCTTCTATTACAACTGGAGCTCCTTTTGAAATTAATATTAATACTTCTCTCTTCCTTTCCCCGGGTATTCTGCTGAATAACCATTCTGAAAACCTTTCTTTATTAAATTTGCATGTTCATTTCTTTCCAACTACATCTCCTGTAGCATAGTTATTTGCACTCTACATTTTTTAATATAATTCACTATTCTTTCTTTTATGGATTTATCTGTGAGACCATTAATGTTTTTAAGAAATTATAGAAAGAATCAAATTCTTGAGGGATATTATTCCCTCCTTTTATGTGTAAAACCTTTTTTGTTAAGTGTCTAGTTCCAACTTTTGTGTTACATGCATGCACTGTTTGGCAGGTTAATCTTTTATACAATTGTTTCTCGTCATCTCCATTTCAGCCTATGTCACATCTTGCATAACTTTTTGTTTTATTGAAAACCCTCAAATAAAAATACACACACACACACACACACACACACACACACACACACACACACACACACACACACACACACACACACACACAAATACCCCCTAAAACCTACTGACATAATAATAACACACAATGCTATGTACATCTTCAAATATTGAAGTTTTACTCCCTTAATAGGAATATAGCTTCCAAACTGACAGCCACACACACAGACTTGGACTCAGACACAGGTAAAAGAAAGAAAGCTTATCCTTGCTAAGACGTGTGGTAGATCCTCTAATGCTGGAATCCAAACACAAAAAACAAACTAGAAAAAGAACTGAGACAAATGAACATGCCCTCACTGCACCACTTCTATTAAAACAATCCAAATGGTATCGATATCCACCTTCAATGGACCAAGCAAAGCATAAAAGTTTTAAAAGGTAAAGCCTTCAGTTTTAATTTCCGCTTTTCATCCTGCTCCTAGCAGGACTTCTTCAGGCAAACAACAACAATCAACAAATTTCCACTTTTTAAATAAAATCACATTTCAATTACAGTTGAAATCACATTTCAATTAAAATGCTTAGTTCCCTGTAACGGGATTTAAAAAGGCCAACCCCCCAAGAATAAAAGACACAGCACATTTTGTACTTTCAATAATATTTGACTTTGTACAAGTAAAACATGAAAGTAAGAAATGAAAAATAGTAAAAACAAAAAATATCGCTCATACAGCTGCCTTATATACTAATACATAAAGATTTCATGACTCATGTCTGCATTTAAATCTGTATCTTTATATTTCCAGAACTCACCTTATGTTGCTACATATTAATGTGACCCAAAGTTGTTCAAGGTATTTCACCTTGCTCTTGTTGCCACATTCAAGACCCCAGTGTGGTGGAGATGAATCACTAAACATCCAATAAAGCTCCACTGTTACTCCATCCTTTAGACAATTTCCAAAATTGTCTGCTAGTTCATCTTATTCAAGCCTCCATTGCTCTTTGCTTGTGTAGTTACCCTAAAATACCACCTAGTGTTGTTTGTTAGTATACCAATGAGCGATGTTTCTCAGTATTCATACAAATAAGAGAAGTTGCTTAGGGTAACTTTATAAGTAAGGATTGCTGAAGAGCCATTTTAGGTGAAGAAGTAAGTTTAGTCAACATGTCAGGAATAAGTGAAAAAAGGAGGTAAACAAACACACAGTCAGGCACTGTGTGTTGTTTTTGCACTTTTTGTATGTTTGAATGGCACTGCTGGTAACTTGTCAATATAGAAGGGAATATTCATTTCTTTTGTTTTTTGTTTTTACTATTTTTAATTTCTTACTTTCATGTTTTACTTGTTTACAAAGTCAAATATTATTGAAAGTACAAAATGTGCTGTGTCTTTTATTCTTGGGGGGGGTTGGCCTTTTTAAATCCCGTTACAGGGAACTAAGCATTTTAACTGAAATGTGATTTCAACTGTAATTGAAATGTAATTTTATTTAAAAAGTGGAAATTTGTTGATTCTTGTTGTTTGTCTGAAGAAGTCCTGCTAGGAGCAGGACGAAAAGCGGAAATTAAAACTGAAGACTTTACCTTTTAAAACTTTTATGCTTTGCTTTGTCCATTGAAGGTGGATATCGATACCATCTGGATTGTTTTAATAGAAGTGGTGCAGTGAGGGAGTGTTCATTTGTCTCAGTTCTTTTTCTAGTTTGTTTTTTGTGTTTGGATTCCTTATCAGTTTGTTTTGGTATTGGGACATGGAACACAGCCCTGACACTGTTGCACTACCATCCTCACCTGAGGAGGAAGGACTAGGAGCGTTAACAATGCTGGTCGAGCGTTTATCAAAACAAACAGAAACATTGACGGTCAGGATGGACCATTTAACTGGGGAAACATTAGTCCAACCACCCAACAATGAGCTTACCCCAAGGAACAACTTGAGCAATTCATCAGACACATTATTGGAAGTGAGCATACACCCAACACTGACGGGACTGAATTCTATACATTCGGTAGTCCAGGACAAACGTCCAAGTCCACTAACCAGTACTGAAGGCTCTTCAGGACCTTCGTGGCCTGAACTGAAAAATTGGCTCAATGAAGTACCAAACTTACAAGAAGGGAGTGGTCCATCCCCGGTAACAACTAATGCCACAATAGAGGAGGGGCAATCAAGTTTGGTAGATTGTTTAAAGAATTTTGACTTGAAGCTTATGAAATATAAAAAATTGCAATTAGAAATAACATACTTCAAAGAGTGTGTCAACGAAGGAATTGTGCCGAAGGGCCTCAGATCGTGGCAATACCCCACTGGTCTCATTGAGAATTCTTTGTTTCACAAAGACCTTCTCAGTTTGTTTAACAAACATGGACTTGAACTATTGGATATTATGATTAAACATTACCAATTGGCAGCCGATATCCTAAAAAAAGAAATTACTGTATTGGATGAAAAAATAAAAGGTGACTTGGACTTTAACCTGTACAAATATGAATATGATAGATGCTTTTCTAGCATTAATTCATACTTGGTTAAATTGAAGAGCACTAAAGTGAAGAAGCTAAATAGAGACAGGGAAGCGTACAAAACAGGAATAGCATATCCTAAACCTCCTGTCTCCCAAACTGGAATATCAGACCAACGGATGGAACCAGTTAATAGAAGAGATTACCAGCCAGGCGTCCAAACGGATTATAACAACGGAGTTCATGGCAGCCATCAGGAAAGCCAATGTAATGAACATTCTGAGGGAGGTAACAACAATCAACCATCTAACAGAGGCAGTAAAGACGACCACCAATCACGGTGGAATGGAGCAAAATTTAATCGAAATTTTTGGAAACAAGCCTCAGGATACAACCTGAGGCAAGGTCTACCACATGTCTCATACAAGACACCTGTGCAGATGTACCAGTAGATGAAACAACGGAGTACAGACCTGAAATGGTTAGACTAATTTATAATTCTAAAGGTGACTTTAACATTTTTAATTTTTCTTCATTCATTATTGACACCTTGTTGGCAGACTTATTAGCAAAAGGACAAACTTTTGTACCATCGAGAAGGGCATCTGTTGCTGAAACAATTCTGGACCTGAAGTTGTTTACTAGAAAACTTAATCTTGGCTATATTTTTGGCTCAGATAATCCAACAAATGATCCATTTCATGTTTCCAGTACATATTGTCCACCAATGCACCATACGTTGGGTTTGTTCAAACGTGTTTGTGAGCTAGATTTGTTTCAACTTCTGTCACAAAGACAAACTAGGAATAATATATATAATATCACTAGTGAAGAAAAACAGGCCCTACTCCTTGTCAGGGAGGCACATGTTAGAGTTATGCAACCAGACAAGGGGGGTGGATTAGTCATCAGGGACGTTGATGACTATATGGAAAGAATGGAAAAAATAGTCACGTCCGTAACTTATGAGAAAGTATCAAGAAATCAATTAAATATAGCATATAGTAGAATTCGTTCCCACCTTGAAGAACTGTTTATTGAAGCTAGAATAGACTTGAATACATATAATTTGTTTAATATGCTTTCACCTAGGCTCCCAATATTATTTGGGATACCTAAGATACATAAATCCATTGAAGACCCCCCCCCCATGAGACCATTGGTAGATGCTAGGAATAGTATAACATATCCCCTAGTGAAATTCATAAATTTTTACCTTAAAAAATATGTACAACAGCAGACCCAAATATGTAAGGATTCTTGGTCATTTCTAGCAAATATGCAAAAAATAGGCTTTAGAAATTACCTTAATTTCCTTACAATTGATGTCAAGGATTTATATACTTCCATTCCACAGGATGAAGGAATAGAATGGATTAGGTTACTGTTGGGTGAATTGGGGGCACCCCCCCCCCCAAATCACTTTACTATGTGAACTTTTGGACATAGTGTTAACTAACAACTATCTTACACTGAACAACAAGTTGTATATACAAAAAACATGGGTGGCGATGGGGTCCCCCTGTGGAGCCAGTGTCGCTAACTTAGTGATGGCATATTGGGAGAGGGAGTATATTTTAAGGAAACCTGACATCCAAGGGAAAATATCTTTTTACACACGCTTCTTGGATGACATATTTATGTTAGTGGATGGTGAAGAACAGGAGGCATCCAAGTTAGTAACTTATTTGAATAACACTACTAATTTCTTAAAATTTACACATGTGTTTGAAAAGGAAAGAATAGCATACCTAGATGTAGACCTTAGTAAAGACCACATAAATAAATGTTATATTGCAAAGATCTATAGTAAAGAGACCTACTCCAATGCCTTACTTCACTTTACTAGCAACCATCTACTCTTCCAGAAACGATCAGTGGTTAAGGGTCAACTGGTCAGGACAGCCCGTATGGTGACCACTGACGTGGACTTCAATATGGAGTGTAGTAGGTTGGAAGATATGTTTGGTAAGAGAGGTTATCCATCCACCTTAGTATTAGACCTTATAAGTGAAGTGAAAGAAAAGAGAACAAGAGGGGTTTACCAACCTATTTTGGGAGGCTCAGTAGGAGCAGATAGCCTCTACAGTTATTCTACTGAGGTTCAATCTAGTACTAATGTGGAGAGGGATACTCATTCATCAAATTTCATAACTACTTTTAGTATGGATGGATATGAAATTAGGTCTATTATTTATAAAAATTGGGAACTAGTAAAATCTGACTATAGCCCGTCCTTTATATGGAGAGATGTACCCAGGGTCACCTTTAGAAGAGGTGCCAGTTTAAAAAGTATACTACAAAGAAGCTGGAAACCTTTAAATCCAACGAGTAGAAATGGAATGTGGAAATGTAACGTGTTCATATTGTCCACAGGTAGATGCTGGCCAAAATTTTACAATTGGAGATGTCAGTTATAAAATCAACAAGAAGTTCGACTGTAATTCAAAGGGAGTGGTCTATCTTGCTCAGTGTAATACCTGTCCTGCCTTTTATACAGGCAAAATGGACAGGAAACTGAGGGAGAGAATCTATGAACACTTATAGAGTATTAGAATGTTAAAAAAGGAAAACGCATTGGCCAGACATGTGGAAAGTTTCCCACAGCATTCCTTTAAATTTAAAGCCATAGACAATCAAATTTGTGACTTGAGGGGCGGTCCAACTTCTTTATTGTTGGAGAAAAGGGAGTTGTTATGGCATCTCCAAACTAGAGCCTGTTGTCATCCGGGCTTGAATGAAATTTATTCTATTTCTTGTATACTGAAGCTCAAAAGCCTCACAAGGTAAATCACTGTGTTCCTTTACTTTTTATTTATAATATTATATATATTTTTATTACTATTTTAGGAAAAATGTCCACTAATTCATATATATATATATATATATATATATATATATATATATATATATACAACAGCATGGCCTCATAGACCAGGTCATTTTGCATTTGGTCGGGCATGGCTTCCACACCCCCCCCCCCACTCTCACTCATAAAATTTCCTTTTGGAAGTTTATTTGTGTGATATAACATGTTAAAACCATTGCAGCTTGTGTAGGTATATACCAACAAACAACACTAGGTGGTGTTTTAGGGTAACTACACAAGCAAAGAGCAATGGAGGCTTGAATAAGATGAACTAGCAGACAATTTTGGAAATTGTCTAAAGGATGGAGTAACAGTGGAGCTTTATTGGATGTTTAGTGATTCATCTCCACCACACTGGGGTCTTGAATGTGGCAACAAGAGCGAGGTGAAATACCTTGAACATCTTTGGGTCACATTAATATGTAGCAACATAAGGTGAGTTCTGGAAATATAAAGATACAGATTTAAATGCAGACATGAGTCATGGAATCTTTATGTATTAGTATATAAGGCAACTGTATGAGCGATGTTTCTCAGTATTCATACACATAGGAGAAGTTGCTTAGGGTAACTTTATAAGTAAGGATTGCTGAAGAGCCATTTTAGGTGAAGAAGTAAGTTTAGTCAACATGTCAGGAATAAGTGAAAAAAGGAGGTAAACAAACACACAGTCAGGCACTGTGTGTTGTTTTTGCACTTTTTGTATGTTTGAACGGCACTGTTGGTAACTTCTCAATATAAATGGGAATATTCATTTCTTTTTTTTTTTGTTTTTACTATTTTTCATTTCTTACTTTCATGTTTTACTTGTTTACAAAGTCAAATATTATTGAAAGTACAAAATGTGCTGTGTCTTTTATTCTTGGAGGGTTGGCCTTTTTAAATCCCGTTACAGGGAACTAAGCATTTTAATTGAAATGTGATTTCAACTGTAATTGAAATGTGATTTTATTTAAAAAGTGGAAATTTGTTGATTCTTGTTGTTTGTCTGAAGAAGTCCTGCTAGGAGCAGGACGAAAAGCAGAAATTAAAACTGAAGGCTTTACCTTTTAAAACTTTTATGCTTTGCTTGGTCCATTGAAGGTGGATATTGATACCATTTGGATTGTTTTAATAGAAGTGGTGCAGTGAGAGCATGTTCATTTGTCTCAGTTCTTTTTCTAGATCCTCTGATGCTATTACGTGCTATCTGGTTTTGTCTTATCTTTATAGCTCTCTCAGCTGGGAAACACTTGAATGCTTTCAGCAAACATTTTCTCCAAGTCATTTCTCTTTATCTGTCTGCTAGTGACACAAGAACCAGATACAGGACTGTTTACTAGAAAAAAGAACTTACAATATTCAGTATTCTTTTTCATTCACTTGCTTTCTGTCAAAACGTGTTACTATATAAAGCTAACACAGTCATTCCCCTATGCAAGAATGAGAAAAAGCACACTAATGTTTCTTTTCTTATGGTGTTTTAAGCAGAACCCCCCTTTTTATATTGCAGTGCCACATTTCTTAAAACTAAACAAAAAGAAAGAGATAAGAAGGGAGAAAGAAACAAAAAGAATAAACAGAAGCACTTCTTTACATTAGTATCCCCATTATACTTAAAAATAACTGAAAAAGCTTTACTTTATAACATGCAGAGAAAATCATGCACCACTTAGGTAATTCTGTTAAGAAAAAAAAATATTTTCCTTACAGTTAACACTCTCCATCCTCCTCCTCCCCTCCCTTAAGTGTTTTTCTGAAGATTAATGACATGAAGTAGGGTATATGCTTTAGAGTCCCCTACAAGTTTAACAAAATCCAAACAAGTCTAATACTTCCAGATTTTCTTGTTCTGTCCTGTTTCACAAATATAATTATTGCTTTGTAATCCCACATTTGTCAGTTTCCAAGTTACTGATTTTAGACTCCAAATGTTAATTACATGAAGTAAGACATATGCTTTAGAATCCCCTACAAGTTTATTTAATTTATTTTTATTTTACATTTGTTTATCGGGAAAGCCCGACTGGACACATGTCCATTTTCAGTGAAGGCCTGGGGAGAAAAGCTCCACAGTTATTAAACAATAATATATGTGACATTTACACAGTACAGATATTAATATAGCAATAGTACATCTGTACAAGAAAATTGTTATTTCATATGTAAACCACTGTAATGAATATGTCATTTTACACAATAAACAGTAAAGATAACACACAGCAGAATATACACCATAGTAGTGGAGTTAGGTATAATTAGATAGCATTCAGACTAGCTTATTTACAATAGAGTGGGTTTAGAAGTAATTAGGCAGTAGTAGATGTGTAATGTGATAGATGGTTGACAGTGGTAACTTGACAGATATAAGTCAGTTGTGCTATAAGCTTGGTAGGTGGGGGTAGGGTTAAAAGCAATATTAATTTGAAGAGAGTGTTGGTTTTAGTCTAGTCAGTTTAACAAAGGCCAAGAAGGTCCAGTATTTCCAGATGCTTTTGTTCTATTCCTTTTCATCTGCATCTCTCAAACCCTGTCTCTGCTTCATCTCCAGTGTACTCTTGATTCTTCTAGTCAACCTCTGTGCTGTTTTCTTTCTCTCAGTCATTTTCTATTGAAACACAGTTACAGTCTCTCTCTCTCCCTGCTCTTTATTACAAGTAGAACAAGAAGCAGAATCTCCTTCTGTTTCACAGCTCACTTCTTGTTGGGCAAACTTTTGTATTTCTTCCTTAGCATGTACTTCATCAAAAAATGTTTTTTGTTCCTCCAGGGAAAAATATTTTCAGGATAGCTGGGTACATCAGTTTCCATCTCATGCCTGTGTCTCGGCATGCCCTGTATAATGGAATACATTCATTCCTCTTCTGCTTGGTGTGCAATGAGTAGTCATTCTCCACAAACACTCTGCTATCTCCCACTTTTAGTACTTTGTCCTTCTGCCACAGTTTTGTCAGAATCAACTTCTTATGCTGGTAAGATTGCGTTTTTAATACTAAAGGTCTAGGTTGTTTTCTCATAGCAAGGTTTGAAGCATACACACAATATGTCTTTTCAGTTAATACTTGTTATGGAATACCAGTCCAGTTGCTTATTTTACTTTCATAAAATTAATACAGTCTGTTCCTGCCAGCTTCTCTGGTACAGCAGAAAATCTAAGGTTTTCTCTATGTGCTATGTCCTCTAATTCTATTATTTTTTGAAACATCTCTTCTTGTGCAGTCTTACATTCAGCCAGCCTTGTCTTCATTTCAACCACTGAGTTTTGCATTTCTGTCACCTTGTCTGAATATCAGTTCATAGGTTGGTACTAGGCTATTGGCCCTAGGGCCTATACAAGCCTAGCCAAAAAGATACCCTGGCTTTCACCACCCAAGAAAATTATTTTACTGTGCCCCTGTCAAGCAGAGCCACAGAAGTGATCCCCAGGGTGAATTTCCTATTACCCATCCAATCATCAAGATTTTTCTTGAAGAGTGCTAATGAGGAGCTCTGTTTGCCATAGATAGCTAGTCTGTTCCAGAGTAATGGAAGTCTCTGGGACAGGAATATATCCATCCAGCATGTTCTGTTTATTGTGGTGACAAGGTTTAGGTCCCTAGAGCATGTAGCTTGGAGGGATTGGGATTTCTTTATGTGGAGGATGTCCAACAGCTCTGGGTTTGACGTATGTTAGGCAGAGATCGCCTCTGAGTATGCGATATGCGACAGAGTAAAGCTGGTGTTTTTTGAGACGGTCTGCGTAGGGCATCTGTTTGAAGCCAGTAACCCTCTTTGTGAGGTATTTCTGTGGCCTTTCCAGTTGTTGTAGATGTCTTTTGGGGTAAATATCAAAAGGGGCATTGTACTCTACAATGAGTGATGAGCAGAGGGGAACAATTACCTCTTTTTTTCTGGATGAGAAACCTTTTGTGATGAGGTGTGCCATGTAGAAGGATTTCCTGACCACTATGGTGATGTGATTATCAAAGAAGAGACTACTGTCCACCTGTGTCCCAAGGTCTCTTATCACACTTAAGGTGTTAAGTAGACTACTGCCTATGTGTTACTTCATGGGTACAGAGTTTTTACCAAAGGGGATGACAATGCACTTTTTGGCATTGAGCTTGAGACCATGGCTTTGACACCAGGCATCTGTCTCAGTGAGGCCCTTTTGTAGGATGTCCACATCATTAGGAGTTTCAATTATGGCTCCTAGTTTTCAGTCATCTGCAAACTTAGTTAGCCAAAGTCCTTCAGTGTTAGCCTGTACTTCAAAGAAGTAGATACCAAACAGGAGAGGACCAGGACTGAACCCTGTGGTACTCCACTTGTCAATTGTCTGATGCCTGACTTGGAGTCTGCTACATTCACAGTGTGGGTTCTGTCAGTAAGCCAGTTGGCAACCCATCATGTGACACAGGGATTTATACCTAGTTTAGTGAGTTTATCTATAATTCCAGAGTGGGAGATGGTGTTGAATGCCTTGGCGAGATTGAGATAGGCTGTGTGAACCACCTTACCCTCAACTATGGCTTTAGTGACTGCTTCAAAGAAGTCTATCAGGTTTAGAAGACATGATCTGCCTTTTACAAACCCGAACTGTGTGGGGTACAGAGTTTGGAGATCTCTGATGTCTTTGTTTATGAGCTCCATGGTGATATGTTCCATGCCCTTGCAGATCAGGCTCGTCAGGCTAATGGGGTGGTAGTTCCCGGGGTCTGTCATGGGTCCCCCTTTGTGGAGTGGGATAACCATTATGGTGCACCATTCAATGGGCACAAAGCCTGAGGTGAGGCTATGATTGAACATGGTACTTAGGTGAGGTGCCAGTTCATTCTGTAGTTCGTGTAGAAGGCAGCCTGGGATGTTGTCAGGTCCCATGGATGCTGTGTTCTTGGCTTTGAAGAGTGAGGTTTTTACCTGTGCAGCCGTGATTACAGGAACTTTGCATTCTTCCGGTATAGAGATGGGCCCTTTAGGGGGTGAGAGGGGGGTAAAGTTAGCACTGAACCTATCTGCCAGGATGTTGGCAATATCAGTTGGTTCTGTATATTTAGTGTCATTGTGTTGTAACTCAGAGCAGATCTGAGTGTTGCCATTGAGATTCTTGACATAGTTATAGAATACTTTGTGGTTGTCTTTAGAATCAGTGGCGATTTTGTTTTTGTAACTATCTTTGGAGGATTTTATGAGAGATCTCAGCTTCTTACTGAGGCTGACCAGGGAGTTCCTCCAATCATGGGATTTTACTCTTTTTTGCAACAGTTTCTTTCTTCTGTTGTAGAGTTTGTTTATGGCAGAAGAAGTCATTTGTACCCTGCCTAAAAAGGCACTATAGAGGTGGCAAGAACCTTTGCCAGTATCCGGAATCCCAAGGGCGACAGGTGCAGGCCATCTCTGGCAAAACATTGTGGTCTGTCATTCATGTAATCCCAGGCAGACAGATACTGGATTCCCTTAGAATGACACCAGAAGCTTAGCCAATTGTTGAAGTCAATCAGTTTGTCCTTGTACCGTAGTATCATTCTGGGTGATGGCAGGATGCTACTCAGGGCTAAGGTCATACCTGCCTGGGCTACAAGATCAAAGAGCTCCTCCATGTCTCTTTTCATGTAGTCCAGAGGGAGGTATGTCTCAGGTCATTCACACTAACATGGACAATGACAGAGTCATATTTGTACTTGTGGAGTGACCTGAGTGTGTGTGTTATGTGGCGGATCCTGGCACCCGACAGGCAGCTGACAGTAACTTTCTCCTTGTTTAGCCTGGTGAGTGGAACATCAGTGTGCCTGACTATAGAGTCACCTATGACTAGAGTGTTGGGTACGTTATACCTTATGGGCTGTAGTTGAGTGGCACACTGAGTATGTGGGCTATGTGTCATTTGGGTTGTGTTGGGGGGTGGAGGTTGCTTGCATTTCTGCTCTGGAGGTCTCGGTTGTTTGGGCAAATTTTTATTGAGAACCTCCACAAATGTAGGCGTGTGTTTTGTGCTTCTGTGTATGTGTTTTGTTGGTGTAGGTTTTGAGGGACTATGTGACGAGTGTGGTGTGGTGCAAGTGTTTACCTTCTCCTCTTGACTGTCTAGTCCAGTCTTTGGTGAAGAGAGCTTGGCTTCCAGTTTGGCTATATAAGTGCATCTCTCACAGGTCGTAGTGTTGGGTGGTAGGAGGAGAGAGTTGTTTGTGTACATGAAGCAATCGGTGCATTGCCCCAAGATGCCCAGATTCATCAGGTAGACAGGAGAAAACACGGGGAGCTGACCTTTAGACATGCCTGGATAGGTGCTTATTTATTAAGTACTAAAAACTGTTTTCCTCTAGACAAGTGAGGAAAGTTGAGTGCTGTAGTAATTTGTAGCTTATTTAGTGCTTACGAGTTCTGAACAAGTGCTGAGCTCAAAGGAACAGATTTGAGTGCTAAAACTAAAAAGCTGGCTAGTTGCAAGGGAAAATCTAAAGAGCAGACTTTATGGCGCCAGGAACAGTTTAACAATAATTAATCAGGGGAGGGGGGGCTCAGGAGCTTACAAACAGTCCTAGGGTACAGCAAATCTGTATCTGGACTAGACTTGTTACAGGAAAGGGGGGAAGCAAACTTAGAATTTTTTTTTCAGTAAAGTGGAAATGGAGAAAGCTGGAACAGAAGTTAATTCACGGTTAAGAGTCTGAGTGGGTTGGCCTTCACAAATGTTCTCTATTAGATTGAATGAACTAATGGCACTAGACTGGGAGGAGTGTCACAGATCAAATATACAGTATGGGCGGGCAACTGCAAAGCCACCAAGTATAAGAACACCACAACACTAGGGTGAGTGGGAAACTATTACAGTTCCTAGCTGTAGCCACTAAATGAAAGTTTTAAACAGATCAAGGAGCAAGCAGTCTCTAGAGAATGCTTTTAACTGCAAACTGACTAGACTAGACTAGAACACAGAAACCTCAAAAAATCACAAATGCACAGAAAAGCTCGAATAGAACACTCACAAACAGAAAATACAACTCTCAGTATGAAAAAGCAGTTTACAGTTAGGTAATTCAGTAAACATGCAATTAGAGTAATGAAACAGTATCTAGCAATGAAAATACAGTTAAAACAGTATAAAACAGTACAGAAATGCAGTGAAACAGTAAAAAAAGCTTTATAACAGTGCAAGATGTAGTAGATTAAGTATATAGCACAATTATACGAGTTTCAGATGTGCAGTTCAGTGAAATAAGTGTAAAAAATAACTTATCCTGCTCTTGGAATCTTAAGGAATTTCTGCTTAGTTTCAGTAATGAAATGCCATCCACAGCTTGATAAATACAAGCACAACCTTTTCCAGACACAGGGTTTATATACCAGTAAGAATGGAAGAGTTATAAGATCAAATTACTACACAGTCCTATTAGCCCCTGCTATTACCCAAGCACTCGTACTACAGAAGGTCAGGAGACCCTGTTACTCTCAATAATAATGAAGACAGACTATCAGCAGAAAATGGCTGCCAGAAACACAGGAAACTCAAACAAAACTACCAGGCCTAATCAACAGCGGGCCCCTATCAAGATTATGCCACCTGAGCAGAACACAGAAACCTCACTTTAAATGCATAGAAAGAACACTCACAAAGAGAAAATACAAGTCTCAGTATGAAAAAAGCAGTTTACAATTTAGTAATTAAATAAAAATGCAATTATAGTAATGCACACTATTACAGTTCCTAGCTGTAGCCACTAAATGAAAGTTTTAAACAGATCAAGGAGCACGCAGACCCTAGAGAATGCTTTTAACTGCAAACAAACTAGACTAGAAGAAATAAACCTCAAAATATCAAAAATGCACAGAAAAGCTCAGATAGAGCGCTCACAAATAGAAAATACAACTCTCAGTATGAAAAAGCAGTTTAAAGCTTTTTTCCATTTTTTTTCTAGCTTCTTACTGTTTGTGTTAATATACTTAATCAGTGTTTCATTTATTTTAACAAGGTCTGTGTGTAGCTGCTTTATACTTTCCTCTAAGTTACTGGAAATCATGTCTGGAACTTGCACTGCTTCTTTCTGAACAACTGCAGTACTTTTCCCATTCTGTGTTTTTCCTCACCTTTTGTAGCTAATTTTGCTCCAGGTCCTTTATATTTCTTTTTTCCTGGAATTCTGGCAGTGAGCTTACTAGTTAGTTATTGAAATTTACTCAGAAACCCATCTTCACTGGCTTTCTCTGTTGAGTTTCTGTTTTCAGACTGGGAGAGCCAGAATTAAGCTGTTGCTCAATGTTCAGCCATCTTGGAAGTTCCAGGAGGTTGGTTATTTTGACACTGCCTAAAAAAAGCCACAACAGGGGTGGCTAATACCTTTGCCAGTATCCAAATGTCTAGAGAAGAGACAGGTGCAGACCATCTCTGGCAAAGCAGAGTGGCCTGTTGACCATGCCATCCAAGGCTGACAGATATTGGATCCCCTTGGACTGACACCAGTAAAGCTGGAGGGAAGATAACGAAATAAAGTTTGAGCAGAATTTCTCTGCTAAGAAGTCTACTCTGTCCTTAGGAGAGGAGTATATGCTGGTGTTATGTAATGTAATACTGTGCATTACTTCTAAAGTTTCTGATATATGCGGTGGTGGTGCAGCGGTAGCGTTGTTGCCTCACAGCAAGAGGTTCTCCCATTTGATTCTCAGCTGGAGTGCGGGGAGTGCCTTCTGTGTGGAGTCTGCATGTCCTCCCCACAGTTTAGTGGGCGTTCGAAAGACATGCGTAAATGGGTGTGCCTTCGCTGAAGGTTGAACGTCGAGCTGGCACCTCAGCGTTTGTAAAAATCTACTGCCAATCATTAGCGGACCAGAGTTCCACTGTGGCGACCCTTAACCGGGAAAAGCCAATAAACAACAACAACTTCTAAAGTTTCTGATATAGCTGAAAAAGGTTTTGTGGCTGTCCTTACTGTAGGTGACAATCTTCAGTTCATATTTGCTTTTGTTGAATTTGAGTTTGCTTCTGAGTTCTTTGTTGGTTTTTCTGAGGTCTCATTTAGGGGACTGGGCATTACGTTTGCTCTTATGGGTTATGATCTTCTTCTTCAGAGAGAAAATTAGGAGCAGTGTGTGAATAGAGGAGGACTGAGTATGACAGGAGTAGAAAGAAGGATTGGGAGGGGACCAGAAGTATACAAATTGATGTGGGGATAGTGGCAGACTGAGGAGTGAATGGTTAGGGGGGAGGTATGATATTAGAGGGTTTAATAATTCTATCAGTTTGTAAGATGTTGTAAACTGGGTTACACAGATGGTTTACTGTAAATTGAATTATGTTTTCTGTTATGCTCATAACATGTGCAGGAGGTATGTTTAAAAAGGACATTTTTTATGTGAAATTTGAAATTTGTAAATGGTTTGATTTTTTTTTTTACCCAAGTAAGGAAGGTTTCCCATATTTGGGGGACAAGTATGGAAAAACAATGGTTACATCAGTGAAGCTTAGTTCTGGGAGTACAGAGAGAATTCATTTTTATGGTTAAGTGATCTTAAGTTGTAATCAGAGACGCACTGGATCTCTCATCTGGATGGGGGACAGGGTTGAGTTTGAATTCATCAGTTTCTTATTAGAGAGCCAAGAAGCAGTTTGGATATATGCTGAACTGACAGACAATTTTACAGTACTCAGTCACGCTCTCTACAGAAAGAGCGTGAGAAGTCAGAAAATGTCAGCAGTAATTTGCAGAGCTATTAAGTTCTTTCTGGAGGTTGCTGAGATTAAAGGCAGTCCATGCCAAAGTTGGGCAAGGCCAATTTCTTTGCCTACTGCTTTTACCAGATGTGGATGGGAGGTGGGAGATTTCCTTCACCCATTACAGAGGGTTATTTCTGTCTTTGTGAGTTCTATATGTTGCTGGAATTTAAGCTGTTGGTCTAGCCGGATGTCTACATACCTGAAGTGTCTGATGATTTGTAAGGGCTTTTATTTATTGCAGAGTATTTTCCAGTGTTGAGGAACTGAGGAAAGATCTGGCTTTGCTTCAAACATCACTGCTTGTTTTATTATTTATTGATGAATGTTTACTTAACATTAGGTTTTGATTTTGTAGCCAGTCAGAGAGTTGCTGCATATCTTGATCTAGCTGTGATTTGGTAAGGGAGTGTGAATGGCTTGATCTGTAGATGGACATGTCATCAGCATACAGGATGAAATGCATGTGTAGGAAATTGGCAGGCAGTTTATTTGTGACAAGGGAGAATAATAGGGGGATAACGTGGAACCTTGTGGAACTCATTTGGTCAGAGGGACTGTTTTAGAAGTTGTGGACCCCATTTAAACCTTAAAGCTTTTATTGTTTAGGATGCCTATAAATCAAGGGAAGTTTTGTCTGCTTATACCAACAGATGAGTAATTTAGTGCTGGTTAGGGTATATAAAGAAGTCATTGCATTTTTCTCCTGACCAGAACCCATGATGTTTGTGAGAGAGTATCAAATATTTTTGTATGTAATCTTGCATATAGGACTATGCTACTTTTGAGGATTTTACATAAGAGGAGTAGTTGTATGCATCTAGGTTTAAAGTCAGTTGCAGATTCTGGCTTTAAACGTTTGGGACTGGGTCTTATTACTGCTTGCTTCCATAGTGTTGGCATCACACTGTTGTACTGATATAGAATGTGGAGGTGTTGGAAAGAACTAAGTAGGTGTTCCATATGTAAGACGAAAATACTAATGGGGATATCTGTTGGATCAAAACAGAATGGTGGTGAGTAGCAGGGATGAGTGAAAGAAATCAATGTGAGGGGATCTTCGAAGAGCAGAGGTGAAAGGTAACCAAGAATTCTACAAGGAAGTAAGAGGGTGTGAGTAATCCTGAGGAGCAAGGAGCAAGTATCTTTTATTACTGTATTTGTATGTGGACTTCATCCAAAGACTTGATTAATAAATTCCCAGAATTGTTTTTGATTGACCTGCAAGCATGTCTGGCGTGCTTGCAAGAAGCATCATGTCTTTTGGTTGCTTGATAGGCAAAGTTTCTGTTTGTTTTCCACTGAGAAAGATCATTTAAAATGTTTTATAGGCTATGTTTATAGTTTTGGAAAGTGTTTTTTTAATTCTTTTATGACGCAAGGGTTTTGGTTGCCTATTATTAGTTTCTGCTTGAAGTATTTGTTTTGCTGTAACTGAAGGAGCTGTGTAAATTCCCTGCTATCAGTGATGGGTATGGGTTAAGGGCAGAACAAGGTGGGGACAAATATCCTGGGCCCCCTTTTCATAATGGGCCCTTTAAATAGATGAAAAAAAAGACAGCCCACCTGTCATCAGAAGTACATGCACAGTTATCTTTAGATGGGCTGCAGGATTTAAAGAACAGTAATAATGCACACATATCTCTTTCACCCTCTCTTTACCTTCCTATCCAAATCTTTCTGCTATAGTTAGATGCCCAGGACAGAAGTGGAACATGTATGCCTTTATTCAGACATCCCTCCATTATTGTAACTGGTACAGAACACAATATGGACACCTGGAAATATAGCCACACAGCAGGAAGTATACCAGATGGACAGCTGCAGCAGCAAACAAATGCAAAAATCACAACAGAAATCACAGTACCTTAATCCTACTAAATTAAGTACCTCCTTACCCCAGATGGTTGCCTTCTATATAAGGTGTAATGTTGTCTTGAATCTCACAACAGATGTTGATGTTGTGGCGGAATTCAGTATAAGAGGATGCCAAGCATATGGCGGTGACTTTTTTTTAAATTCCTAAATCAGAGTGGACTGAGAGTCTTCAGTGATATTTGGTACACTATTTTAACCTAAAAGCTGATTAAAAGCTATTTCTCACTGACTTATTTATGTAGAATGCTGGTTAAATAATTACCAGGCCCATAGTATGCTTGTTATGATTCAGACATTTTGAATCACATGATCATCTTATGATGAGTGGGGCAAGGTGCTGCAGCTTATACAAAGTATTTTACTATGGACTAAAACCCAGTGTCAAATCAAGGGGAAACTTGGCCTCAAAAAGATTGTGGTTTGAGTAGATACTTGTTCTTGCAACTGTAAATTGCTTTTTGTACAATATTAATATGCTACAGGTCACACCTTGCATCTGTTGTGTTTTCACATGTTGCAGCAAACTGCCTCTAGTAAACAGATTTGCTGTACAACTGGTGTCATGGGTGAGATACGTTGCCTGGTAAGCACGTCAGTGCTGCAACATTATAACTTCTTAGCTGTGTTCTGTCATCCCCTCAGGCATTAGGAACATTTCTGGAGTTACATTAGACCAATGAACATAATTAATTGTTCAAGTTTACACATTTCTTAAGCTATGTGAGGTACTACGTGTCAGCTCTTCATTAGTCAGTGAGCCACATTAGCAAAGCTAATGTAAAGTGATGGATGAGTTTAGACAATCAAGCTCTCTTAAGCTCATTATATTAAAAGCCAAATTTTTTTTTATAGGTCTGTATTTGTGTTACTGTGTTATTTCATAAAGGTCGAAGCTGTGTTTATAATAAGAGAAGAAAATGATACCCTCAACCGTTTATGGGCAAGCATACCATTTAAAAGTCACTGGAATAATCATTCCATTTTTTATTTAACTTACTAAAACAGACATTTTGTAGTGCATTATTTATCCCTGTTTCTTCAGTGTGGGCCATTTAGTTCTAATAGACATCATCACTGCAGCGCTAGTCTATTGTAATATCAACTGTGATATCAGATTTTCCTCTGTTTTTTCAGTACTCCCTCCCGGGGCTGGGAACACACCATTGGCAGGCTGGGAGCAGGATGTGAGTTGAACACCCAGAAGAATCAGACCTGTTGCTCTGCACACCAGGTGATTTTATTTTCTGTACGTCTTAACTGTTATTCGAATGCAAACCATACAATAGCACTTCACAAATTATAAGGTAACAGCATCTCCCACTAGCATGTGCTTACTGTTCAGAATTCATTATTAAAGATTTAATAACTCATTTAGTAGGACTTTTATTTTTTAAAGTAATTTAACTAAAACTCAGAAGTGCCACTTATACAGTTTAAAGAGGTGTGATATCAATCAAACAACATCTGATACAAATGTGTTTATACAGCTTCCATCACAGTGGGCAAAGTAAACTTTTATCGAGTCTATTTTATTCAAATTAAAGTGATCAAATAACATCCACAATGAAGGAAGAGTACATGAAATTCATTGTTTTGGGTAATGTTGCAGAATCAGACGGTAGTTTTATCCTTTTCCTGATTTTGTGCAATCTCAGAGTCACTACATTTAATTTAGTTGAAGTTTGTTAGGGGGTGAGGTGCAGGGGGCTTCCCGCCTGCAAAAAAGATTTACTTTGTTTTTCAAGAACTCCATCTTTTGATATATTTTGTATAGCAAGACTAAATTTGTCGTAATTGTTTTTCAACGGATTGTCTATAACCCATATACAAATACACACACACACACACACACACACACACACACACACACACACACACACACACACACACACACACACACACACACACACACCATGAGGGTCTGTTGTGCTCTTGCAAGCATCCAGGCATATTTTTTTTCATGTATGACCCTAACTCCTGCTCCTGATAGTATCACTGTAATGGCTGCCTAAATCCCCACAGTTCAATCATGCATGTTCCCTATATGATCAGAATGTGCCCGTGAAATCCCAACCTGACCCCCACTATATGATGAGCTTCCACTCTTGAATGGGGACATGTCATTTAAGCCATGGCATGAGCCTGGCGAGAACCACCATCCCTCAGTATCCATCCTTCCTGCCACTGCCATCAAATGTCTGAGCTGCAAGTCAAACTTGGGTCACCAGGGCTGAAGTCAAGGCTTTACCCCTCTTCTACCCAAGTGCAGGCTACAGCTCTAACAGTTGTTAGTGCTTTACCACTTCTGATCAGTGCAGCAAGCTGATGTTGTTTATATTTCTGTGACGGTTCACTGTAAATTAAAAACATGAATATTATATTCTTTAATACAAGAAAAATGTATTAAATAATTCAGAATAAAAGCACACTATCTTTCTAATCACATTTTGTATTTAAGCTCTAGAACGAGTAATCAACCCAAACCAAGAGCGTAAATACATATCTGTCCATTTGTACAAGTGCAACCTATTCAGAGACTGTATTTTTACTGTAGACAGGGCTTGTGGGATGTGCGCTGATTAATAGGTTCCCAGGTTTGATTGCCAAGTTTATGTCCTACTGGTCTTCAATACACTTGACTACCATAACTTCATGCTGACATTTTCTATTTCCATCAAACATTTTAAGAATATTTTTAAGGAGAGTTCATGTCGATTTCTAATCGTAAGATGAAGCCTACTTCATAATTTTGGAAGGTGTTGTTTAATGTAACTATAACATTTTCTCTACTTGATGAAGTTTTAGTACCAGATTCCCAGTTTTTAGTATTATCTCCATCATCTATGTGTTCTAGATATAACGTTTTAATTAGAACTAGCTCAAATACTGCTGTACAGACTAGGCATCAGTCAACTCTTAGCAATGTCAGGCAGTTACTTGGTCATAGGATATATGCTTAGACAAGAAGGTTGTACATAGTACCTAAGCAAATGATTACTGGAAGCAGTTAGGAAAGTTTTCTTTTATAGATGTGATTTAGGTTTTAAGGGAAAGATTTAGGGCATATCACAACAGCACCACTTTACGATATATGTTTTTTGAAATGCAGTTTAGGGCAAATCTGAGCTACTGTTTTTTCAATGTTCCTAGCTTTAGTTACATACAGCCTTACACAACTTGATCTGGATTTTATCGGTGGATGGATTTGTTGGTGGTGGGGGGCTAAGTATATGTTCATACCTGGAACAAATAATGTATATTAAGCAATATGTGGATCTTTTTAATGAAAACTACATTTAAATACATGTATTTACACAAGGCATTGCAGCGCTGTATCTTTAAGGTTTACTAGCTGCTTCATAGGGTGTCGGTTGATTGATATGAGTATATAAAGCCTTTGTAAAATGAAATGATTTATTCTGATGAAGTCTCCGGTGTAAGGAGACGAAAGCGCTTAAATTTTATTGTTCTATGGTATGGTTTTTTGTTCGTGCTTTTTTCGTATGTATTAAGTTGGTGGAATAAATTCTTCAAAGCCTTTGAGTTGCCTGCCTGCTTCCGAACTACTGGGATACCCTTCATTGTGCCGGAGAATATTTTTTATTTTTTGTTGGTGCTGCTTTTGTGGTTACAAGTTGTTTTCATTTTTATTTTCCGGATACGAGGAGTCCCGTGTACTAGTGTTAAAAGACTTTGATTCAGTGTTCCAGCATGAACAACAGCAATAGTATGTTGAGCGAATTGCTGCGGGTTATACAAAACCACACGCAAGCTGAGAGCACGCAGGCAGGCACGAGCAGCGGAATTCCGTGCGCCCAAAGCAGCCCGAAGGACCCAAGAAGTGGCCGTGTCACCAGCGGGTCCTATGAGCAGATTAACCGAGAGAAGCAAGGCGGTAATGGGGGAATTAACGGAAAGAAACAGCCAAGGAGAGCTCCTAATTTTTCTGCAGTAACGGGCGACCACCAGGGCAAGGGTTATGAGTTTGAAGAAGCATACGAGAATATTGACTTTGGGGCTTGGTTGAACAAAACTTTTCAGGGCAATGCGGTCGATGGCGATGTACCTAGGACCAGGAACAACAACAATGACTATACTTATAAGGACAAATGTAAGCTTTTTAAAAAATTGTTATCCAAGTATAAGGCCTTATCTATCGAAAATTGGTACTTTGAACTGTGTATCAAGGACAACATTGTACCGAAAGGCCTAAGGTTAAACAAATTCCCCAACAGTGTACATGGGGACCAAGTATTTTTTAAAGAAATTAGCAAAATTTTAAATTGTTGTGGTTTGTCTATTTTGAAAGCTATGATGGAACATAATGTTAAATGTATGCTTGATATTAAAAAAGAGATTGACCAACTGCAGGCTGACATTAGTAGTGATATGTTGTTTGTTATTGATGAATACAAGCATATATACTTTCGAGTGCTGCATGATATTGATGTATACATTGATTCTAACATTAAAAGGAAAATGAAAAAGCTTAATAGGGACCTAAATGAATATAATTCAGGAATTGCATATACACATGGTGAGAATTTTATTACGAATTTTAATGTTACTAATTCGAAGATGCCTAGATTTAGACAACGTCCCTTCAAACCACAGGGGCAAATGGGGGAGGGGGATATCTTTACCCATGATGGACATTACAGGGGTGGTTACAAGCAGGGATATCAAGGGGGGTACAATAGGTACAATAGATACACTGGATACAATAGGAATTTTTCTAACCAAGGACATCTTGAAGACAGAGGCAACAGCCTGTTAGATGAAGAATTCCCTATATTGGAAGGCGAACGAATGGGTAATAGAATGAGTACACCTGAGTTGGTGGATGAAGTGAGAAGGTCTGAAAGACTTAGAAATAGGAACCAGCAAACTTATGCACAAGCTACTAATGGAGACAATTTTGCAGGTAGGAATAATGGGGAAGAACAGGTTTTTTAGGCAATGTAGACTATGACATGGAGCAGAGTGAAGTTAACATAGTTGGCAATTCTGTGAATACCAAGCAGATTATTTTTTCTCACAATAAATTTAACATCTTTAACTATTCTGGGATTGAAATTAAATCTAGCCATTTTGATTTGTTCACTAAGGGATTTTCTTTTGTACCTGCCAAAGCACCCAGTGTGGAGAGGCTTATGCTAGATGTTAAGTTATTTTCCAGAAAATTAAATCTTCAGCATATTAATAGTGAGAATAACAAAAAACTGAATTGTACCAATTCGGGGGGTAGTAAAAAGTGGTTTACCAGGCATAGTACCTGGAACCCGCCACTGCAAAATGAAATTTCAAATTTTGAGCATTGTGCTATGAATAGAATTAGAAGAGAATACAAGACCTTTGGCTCCACAAACAGCAATTTAAGTAAAGATGAGGCAAAGCTTTTAAGTGACTTGAGCAAGAATAGGGAGATAAGGGTGATGAAGCCGGATAAAGGTGGAGGAGTGGTCTTGATGGAAAAGTGGGACTATATAAGAAAAATGAAAGAAATTCTGGATAAGGATGAGAATTATGGTCTTATATCCAAGAATGAAATTAATATACAATATAGTAAAATTGACATTATTTTGGAAGACAATTTATTAACTGGATCCATTGACTTGGGTTTATATAATTACTTCCATGTTAAAAAGCCTGTTATTCCGGGTATATTCGGAATACCCAAGGTGCACAAATCCACGACTGACCCCCCACTTAGACCCATAGTGGCTTCCCATGGATCCAAAACCCAACCTATGGCCATATATGTGGATACAATGACAAAGCCCATATACTCCAAATGGAAACATATTCTTAAGGATTCATGGGACTTTTTAAGCAAAATAGGTAGAAGTGTTTACCTGGAGAGTGTGTTCTTTATTACCATTGACGTTAAAGAATTATTTTCAGTTATCCCCCAGGGTATTGGGATGGAGTGGTTTGAGGAGATTTTATTGGAAATGGACTGGCTTTCAGCTTTGGATTTTAGAAATGTATTATTGTTTATGGAATTGGTTTTAAAATTTAATTTTATATATTTTGAGGGTGATTATTATCACCAGAAAGAAGGGGTGGCCATGGGGTCCGCTTGTGCTCCGATTTTTGCAAACACCATCATGCTGTACTGGGAAAGGCATTTTATTTTCAACACTGAGTTTAACCAGCACATTGTAGAATACTACAGGTTTTTGGATGACATTTTTATTATTTGGAAAGGTACAAGGCAGGATATAGAGACGTTTGTTGAATACATTAATAACACCACATCATTTTTAAAGTTTACGCACAACATTGACATGGACGAAACACATTTTCTGGACATTAAATTAATTAAGGACAAGGATAATAAATGTTACAAATCCCATATTTATAGGAAGGAACATTTTTCGAATACATACTTGCATTATAACAGTGACCATCCTAAACAATTGAAGAAAAATATAGTTAAGGGTCAGATGATTAGGATGGCCAGAATGATCTCGGACAATGTTGAGTTTATTAAGGAAATTACCTTTCTTGAGGGTTTATTTTTGGAACGAGGGTATCCTAAGGAGCTTATTTCAACAGTGAAGGAATATGTATTGTTGGGAAGAAATACAAGAAAATATGCCCCACTCTTAAGTACAGAGGCAACAAGGTTGGATATTACTGCTGTTAGTAGTAATAACCAGATAGGTGAGGAAATTAAATACACACCTTACCTAACTACCACCTACTTTTATGGTACAGGATGGTTTAGGAGATGCATGAATGAAATTTGGGACATGTTCAAGCACATGGCCATTAGAACTGAGGTTTTTAAGAATAATTTGAAATTTAGTTTTAGAAGGAATTTCAATATTAAAAATATATTGGAAGGGAAAAAGGCTTGCACAGATGGGGCTAGTAGAAAACAAGGAACCTTTAAGTGTGGGAGGTGTGCCCAATGTGCATATATTCATGAGAGCAAGGAGGTTATTATATCAAGCATCCCCCTTAAATTAATATCCAGACATTATAGTAGTTGCTATACCAAAGGTGTTGTATACATAGTGTTCTGTAAGGAATGTGGATGTTACTATGTGGGCAAAACAGAAAGAAAATTAAAAACAGAATTTACGAACACATTAGAGATATCAACAGACGCAATGAGAACAATGCCTTGTATAGGCATGTGATGAAATGTGAGAAAGCTGATTTTAAATTTTGGGTTCTCGAGGTGGTTGGACCTCTGGAGAGGTGGTGACTGGGAAACAAAGGTGGAATACAGGGAAATGATTTGGCAACTAAAATTAAATGCGTGTTGTGAAAAAGGTTTAAATGATCATATTTCCATTACCCCAGCACTAAAAATATTAGCAGCGGACCCCAAAATTATAAAAACAAATGATGGGACGAAAGCATATGAGGATGCCAAATCACTAGATAATGGAGGACAGTAATTTACAGTTAATATGCACATACATATTTATTGATTTACTTATATATTTATATTTATATATTTATATTTATATTTATTTATATATTTATTTATATATTTATATATTTATGTATTTATTTATTATCTACATTTGCACATATATATATATTTATATGTTATACAGCGACAGGTATGTGCTAATAAAGTATATAGGGGATTTACAAGGTATACCCTTGGATGGGTTAGAGGCACACTTATGACCCACATAAGGCCCCTTACAAGCTCAAGAGCCTTTTTAGTTCAGTTTGTTTGAATTGTGGTTTTAATTTTGTTTTTTAGTATATTCAACATTCAAAATATAAACAGAATACAAGCTGATTAATTTTTTATTCCCGATTTTATTAGTGTGAGCCTTTTATTTTTAGTTATTTATTTATATTACCAGTTCACCATTTTTAGGTGTATGCATGTTATTAGTTTCTAGGCATCTTTTTTATTTAGTATATATATTTTTTTAAATATATTTTTTAAATACATTTTAAATGTTTTTAAATGTGTTTTAATATTGGTTCCTAACAGCTGTACATAGAAACTGTATAGCCACTGTAGTTGCACTTTACGATATATGTTTTTTGAAATGCAGTTTAGGGCAAATCTGAGCTACTGTTTTTTCAATGTTCCTAGCTTTAGTTACATACAGCCTTACACAACTTGATCTGGATTTTATCGGTGGATGGATTTGTTGGTGGTGGGGGGCTAAGTATATGTTCATACCTGGAACAAATAATGTATATTAAGCAATATGTGGATCTTTTTAATGAAAACTACATTTAAATACATGTATTTACACAAGGCATTGCAGCGCTGTATCTTTAAGGTTTACTAGCTGCTTCATAGGGTGTCGGTTGATTGATATGAGTATATAAAGCCTTTGTAAAATGAAATGATTTATTCTGATGAAGTCTCCGGTGTAAGGAGACAAAAGCGCTTAAATTTTATTGTTCTATGGTATGGTTTTTGTTCGTGCTTTTTTCGTATGTATTAAGTTGGTGGAATAAATTCTTCAAAGCCTTTGAGTTGCCTGCCTGCTTCCGAACTACTGGGATACCCTTCATTGTGCCGGAGAATATTTTTTATTTTTTGTTGGTGCTGCTTTTGTGGTTACAGGTTCCCAGGTTTGATTGCCAAGTTTATGTCCTACTGGTCTTCAATACACTTGACTACCATAACTTCATGCTGACATTTTCTATTTCCATCAAACATTTTAAGAATATTTTTAAGGAGAGTTCATGTCGATTTCTAATCGTAAGATGAAGCCTACTTCATAATTTTGGAAGGTGTTGTTTAATGTAACTATAACATTTTCTCTACTTGATGAAGATTTAGTACCAGATTCCCAGTTTTTGGTATTATCTCCATCATCTATGTGTTCTAGATATAACGTTTTAATTAGAACTAGCTCAAATACTGCTGTACAGACTAGGCATCAGTCAACTCTTAGCAATGTCAGGCAGTTACTTGGTCATAGGATATATGCTTAGACAAGAAGGTTGTACATAGTACCTAAGCAAATGATTACTGGAAGCAGTTAGGAAAGTTTTCTTTTATAGATGTGATTTAGGTTTTAAGGGAAAGATTTAGGGCATATCACAACAGCACCAGAGTTCTCCTGCCTATTATATTCCTTGGCCTCACATTAAAGGCATAACAGTCGCCTGATAGGTAATGATTCAAGTTAGGACTGTCTGCTTTTACCTGAGGTTCTGTGATTCCTATAATGTCAGACTATGCTGGGTGAGAAATGATTCTGGTTATTCTCATTTGTTTAGGGTACTACCTGCATTTACAAGTGCTATTTTGATAGCTGTATTCTCGTTTAGAACTGCAGTATGGGGGGGTCCAGGCCTGTTTTTGTGGTGGCTTCTTATAAGTAAGGTATTTATTTTGGAGTTAGTGAGATGGTAAACCTAAGAAAATTTGCCTTAATTTGGGTTGGATTTTTTTATCTAGTATGGATGAGGTACTGGCAGAAGCAGAGTTTAGAGATTAATTGACTTGTATGTGTTAAGTCTTGACTTGGGTCTTGAGCTGGTATTCACTGTGATGACTTTCCATTGGACCAGTAATCAAGGAGCCTCAATCCTCACCACTGGCAACAGTGTGTGTGTGTGTGTGTGTGTGGGGGGGGTCATTCACTGGGAGGATGATAAGCACACACACTATTTCCAGATGCAGCTCTCTGCATCAAGTGCAATTTCCCTTAAGAGCACACAGAGACCACAGTCAGTCCAGAGCTGGTTCCTCCCTCTTCCTCCAGATTTCCAATAAGACTCCTCACTAGCACAGCTATAAAGTTGAGATCGCCTGCCGAAGTAGCTGACACCCACACACTTTGAGGTTTGATTTACACACACACACACACACACCTGGGAAAGGTTGGCATAGGTTTACTAGCTATACCCCCTTTTGCCAAGACTATAAGGTAGTTCATAGCTTCATAAGTAGGTACTAGGCTACTGGCCCTAGGGCCTATACAAGCCCAGACAAAAAGGTACCCTGGCTTTTGCCACCCAAGAAAATTATTTTCCTGTGCCACTGTCGAGCAGAGCCACAGAAGTGATCGCTTGGGTGAAGTTCCTATTTCCCATCCAATCATTAAATTTTTCTTGAAGAGAGCTAATGAGGAGCTTTGTTTGATATAGACAGGTAGTTTATTCCAGAGTATGGGAATTCTCTGGGACAGGAATCTATCCCTCCGGCATGTTCTGTTTATTGTGGTGACAAGGTTTAGGTCTCTAGAGCGTGTAGCTCGAAGGGATTGGGATTTCTTTAAGTGGAGCATGTCCAACAGCTCTGGGTTTGACATAGCTTTGTATGTTAGGCAGAAATCACCTCTGAGTAGACGATATGCGACAGAGTAAAGCTGGAGTTTTTTGAGACGGTCTGCGTAGGGCATCTGTTTGAGGCCGGTAATCCTCTTTGTGAGGTTTTTCTGTGGCCTTTCCAGTTGTTGTAGATGTCTTGTGAGGCACATACAAAAAGGGGCATTGTACTCTACAATTGGTCTAATGAGTGATGAGTAGAGGGGAACAATGACCTCTTTTTTTCTGGATGAGAAACCTTTTGTGATGAGGTGTGCCACATAGAAGGATTTCCTGACTACTGTGGCGATGCGATTATCAAAGATGAGACTACTGTCCACCTGTGTCCCAAGGTCACTTATCACACTTTTGGTGTTAGGTATACTACCGCCTATATTGTAGTTCATGGGTACAGAGTTTTTACCAAAGGGGATGACAATGCACTTTTTGGCATTGAGCTTGAGGCCATGGGTTTGACACCAGGCATCTGTCTCAGTGAGGCCCTTTTGTAGGATGTCCACATCATTAGGAGTTTCGATTATGGCTCCTAGTTTGCAGTCATCTACAAACTTTGTTAGCCTGTACTTCAGAGAAGTAGATATCAAACAGGAGAGGACCCAGGACTGAACCCTGTGGTACTCTACTTGTCACTGGTCTGAAGTCGGATTTGGAGTCTGCTACTTTCACAGTGTGGGTTCTGTCAGTGAGCCAGTTGACAACCCATCTTGTGACATAGGGATTTATACCTAGTTTAGTGAGTTTATCTATAATTCCAGAGTGGGGGATGGTGTTGAAAGCCTTGGCAAGATCTAGATAGGCTGTTTGAACCACCTTACCCTCATCTATGGCTTTGGTGACTGCTTCAAAGAAGTCTGTCAGGTTTAGGAGACATGATCTGCCTTTTACAAACCCGAACTGGGTGGGGTCCAGAGTTTGGAGATTACCAGAGTCATTGATTATAAGTTCCATGATGATATGTTTCATAGCCTTGCAGACCAGGCTTGTCAGGCTAATGGGGCGGTAGTTTCCAGGGTCCGAGGTGGCTCCCCCCTTGTGGAGTGGGATAACCGTCGCTGTGCGCCATTCAGCGGACACAAAGCCTGAGGTGAGGCTATGATTGAACATGGTACTTAGGTGGGGTGCCAGTTTGTTCTGTAGTTCGTGTAGAACGCTGCCTGGGATGTTGTCTGGTCCCATGGATGCTGTGTTCTTGGCTTTGGAGAGCGTGGTTTTTACCTGTGCAGCCATGATTACAGGAACTTTGCATTCTTCCAGTATAGAAATGGGCCCTTTACAGGGTGAGAGGGGGGTAAAGTTAGCACTGAACCTATCTGCCAGGATGTTGGCAATATCAGTTGGGTCTCTATATTTAGTGCCATTGTGCTGTAACTCAGAGCAGATCTGAGTGTTGCCATTGAGATTCTTGACATAGCTATAGAATGCTTTGTGGTTGTCTTTAGAATCAGTGGTGATTTTGTTTTCGTAACTAGCTTTGGAGGATTTTATAAGGGATCACAGCTTCTTACTGAGGCTGACCAGGGAGCTCCTCCACTCATGCGATTTTACTCTCTTTTGCAACAGTTTCTTCCTTTTGTTGTACAGTTTGTTTATGGCAGGGGACCACCAGATTGACTCCCTTTTTTGGAGGATAGCGTCTTGGTTCTGTTTGAGATCCATGCACTCGTGTAAGTGCTTATAAAGTGCAATTGTGTAGGATTCAGTAGTCATAACTGTATTGTCCATCTGCATGAGTGTCATGAAGTCACCACTTCTGTCTTAAGAAGCATGAAATTGGCTTTGGAGAAATTTTTTACTGTGGTTTCCTTAATGGGGGGTGGGGGCAAGATGTGGATATCTAGGGTGATTAGCTTATGGTCGGATTGGACCAATGAGGCATTGACTTCAGGTGCGGAACACCGGTCACTCATGTTGGTAATGACTAGATCTAGGATACTGTTGCCCCTGGTGGGGGTGTAGATAAGTTGATCCAGGGCATTCGAGTTTATGAATTCCAGAAAGCGTTGAGTGATGGAGTTGGTACATGAGTAGTTTTCCCAGTTAATGGTGGGGTAGTTGAAATCACCCATTATTAGGGTGTTTGGTTGAACCCTAATATTTTCCAGTACATCAAGAAAAGAGGAATGGGAATCCGGGGGCATGGTGGGGGATCTGTAGCAAGCTACAATTTGGATAGTAGTTTTGCCCAGAGTTAGTTGCACTTGGATAACCTCAGATGCATTATGCTGAGCAACTAGCCTGGAGGTGTGGATATCTTTAATGAATATGGACACACCTCTGCCTTTGGTGTTCCGGTCCAGGTTACATGGCCGAAAAGTGTGGTATGAGTTATAGCCTGGTAGTGCAGGGGTGCTCTCTGGAGCCTTGAACCAGGTCTTAGTCATTGCACAGCTATCGATGTTCTCCATTTTAAGGAGTACCTCGAGTGAGTGCATTTTGAGATTTAAACTTCTAGCACTGAGTAGCATCACCCTCAGTTTTTGCTTGCCTGTTCCTGTTACGGTGGTGAATTTGCCATTTGAACCTCGCCTTAAAAAGGCACTATAGGAGTGGCAAGAACCTTAACCAGTATCTGAAATCCCTGGGGTGACAGGTGCAGGCCATCTGTGGCAAAGCATCGTGGTCTGTCGACCATGTCATCCCAGGCAGACAGATACTGGATCCCTTTAGAATGACACCAGAAGCTTAGCCAATTGTTGAAGGCAATCATTTTGTCCTTGTACTGCGGTATCATTCTGGGTGATGGCAGAATGCTACTCAGGGCTAGGGTCATACCTGCCTGGGCTACAAGATCGGAGAGCTCTTCCATGTCTCTTTTCATGTAGTCCAGAGAGGTACGTCTCAGGTCGTTCACACCAACATGGACAACGAAAGAGTCATATTTGTACTTTTTGTGGAGTAACCTGAGTGCGTGGGTTATGTGGCAGATCCTGGCACCTGACAGGCAGCTGACAGTAACCTTCTCCTTGTTTAGCCTGTTGAGTGGGGCATCAGTGTGCCTGACTATAGAGTCACCTATGACTAGTGTGCTGGGTACGTTGTTTTGCCTTATTGGCTGTAGTTGAGTGGTACACTGAGTCTGCGGGCTATGTGTATTTGGGTTGTGTTGGGGGGGTGGAGGTTGCTTGCATTCTGCTTTGGAGGTCTCTGTTGCTTGAGCAGATTATTATTGAAAGCCTCCGCATATGTTTTTGTGTTTCTATGTGTGGATTTTGGTGGTGTAGATTTAGAGAGACTATGTGAAGAGTGTGGTGTGGTGCAAGTGTTTATCTTCTCTTCTTGACTGTCAAGTTCAGTCTTGGTTGGAGAGAGCTTTACCTCCAGTTTGGCTAGATAAGTGCATCTCTCACAGGTTGTAGTGTTGGGTGGGAGGAGGAAAGGGTTGTCTGTGTACATGAGGCAATTTCTACATTGTCCCAAGATGCCCAGATTCATCAGATACACAGGAGAGAACACTGGGAGCTGACCCTTGGACATGCCTGAATAAAAAACTATTTTCCTCTAGATAAGTGAGGAAAGTGAGTACAAGAGCTGTTTTTCTCTAAGCAAGTGAGAAAATTAAGTACCAAAACTGTTTTCCTCTAGGTAATGAGAAAGGTTGAGTGCTGTAGTAATTAGTAGCTTATTTAGTGCTTACAACAAGTTCTGAACAAGTGCTGACCACGAATAAGCAAATTCAAGTGCTAAAACTAAGAATCTGTATCTAGACTAAACTAGTTACAGGAAAGGGGGGAAAACAAGTGCAAATGCGGGCTTTTAAATCAGAAAGTTGAGAGAGATGGAAAAACTGCCCAAACGGCCAATAACTACAATTTCTGGTCCAGAACCACTCCTTATGTGGTAGATAGGTTACCTAGTGCTTACCACTCCCACTGATAAGCTAGAAGGCTTCCCTCCAACACAGAAAGCTTGGGGGGCTCAGAAGCTTACATACAGTCCTGGATACAGCAAATCTGAATCTGAACTATACTAGTTACAAGAAAGGTAGGAAACAGGCTTAGATTTTTTTTTATTATTGTTATTATCGTTATTACTACCACCAGTCACTCCTTATCAGCTACTTTAAGTCCCTTAACAAAGGGTGCCCAATATTACTGTGTAATATTAATATTAACATACATGGTAGTTTGACCAAGAGCAAGGCTATTTGGAGTGGCCCACACAGTGTTACCAAATAAATATGCAAGTACTCTTAAAACTTAAGTATCTCTACACAGATCAGCCACAATGAAAGGCTTAGACATTTGCAATAATAAATAATAAAACAACAAGACAATAATAAATATATATTCACAATGACATCTGAATTCAAAATCATGGGAAATATTTAAATCAACATTGTAGGACAGTCTCAAATAAATGAAGAAAAATATCTAATCTAAGCATCACTATATTCCTGACTGAATCTAAGAGAATTATACTATAACCTAAGAAGGTACTAGTAGAGTAAGACAGATATGGTGAATGGATCTTCTAGCTGTTGTTAGGTTCAAAACAGAATGCAGAATGCTCTGACTCACTAAGAGACTTCTCAAAATAATATCTCAAATATTACTGCTGGGATGGCTTGCAGAATGACATCATTTCTTGTCATCTGATTTCAAGTTCCCAAGCCAAACCCCCCATTGCTGAAGCTGCCAATATTTAGCATCTACCTGTAAAAATATACAGACAAGAGCTTCTGTTCAGATTTCTGGCAGAGGCTGGAAATCATAAAACAATTGCACTCCTTCATGCTTTCAAGACTAGTAATTAATTCATCCTAAAGACAATGTAGAAAGTTTCCTAGTACAGACATTTGTGTCTCTTGTTGCATTGAAAACTGAAAGATACCATCTTTTATGGCTTAGCCATAAAGTAATTTAATTTCAGAAATTTTTCTGAAGTTTGCTGGACCGAAGCCAACCTTCTGCATTCCAGTTTCCACTGTCAAAATATATACATTTAAACAATTACAATAGTGCATGTACATTTGTGCTCTCCTCCAGTGCAGCACACTGTGGATCCACTTTGAACACAAGCATTTTACAAATACCTTTTCAACACACATACGTCTGTACAACCAGTCTGATACATACATGACAAACAGTTCTAATACATTTGCAACACAAGCATCCTATATAAATCATTTCGATATTCACCAATGACATATAATTATTTACAAAGTTCCAGCTAGCTGGGTTGGCAGTAACTTCTTTTGTCAAATTCACTTAATTCAAGGTGGAGATTTTCCATTGAGCAGTGACATGGAGACTGTTTAAGGTGCTCTGGTTGTTCCACGGGTGAAAGTCAATTGCAGAACTTGTGTTACAGCAAGATACTTGTATTAAGGGGAAGAACAATAGGAAACCTGTGGTTATGAATGTCACTGTTATAACAGTAAAAACATTTTGTCTGCTGTAGTTGATGGTGGAGTACAGAATAATATTTTATCAAATGTGTATATAAGGAATGCTGACATGTTTTATTCTAAGGTACTAATAAGAGGGCTGTTTGTTTACTAGATGTTAGGGAATCATGATAACGGAATGCTGTATGTGTATATTAAATACAAGACAATGGAATGTATATTAAACATAAGATAATGGAATGGTGAATGTATATATTAAATACAAGATAAGGGAATGCTGTGTGTGTATATTAAATTCAAGATAAGGGAATGCTGTATGCATATATTAAAAACAAGATAACAGAATGCTGCATGTGTATATTAAATAGAAGATAACGGAAAATGTATATTAAATACAAAATAATGGAATGCTGTATGTGCATAAATACAACACAATGGAATGTTGTATATGTATATTAAATATTAAGATCTCTTCTTGCATTGTTATTCATGGTATACCTAGGTTTTCTGGAGTTTTGGAGTACGGACTTTGTGTGTCTTTAATGAGGATATACATACACAGTGGTGTTATGACTGTATAAAAGATCAGAGGAGTAGGGTAGCTAGGGAATGGGACAGAAGAAGGACAAAGTGGACCAAACTCCATGCGTCAATGGGAGTCAATCAGGCAGCATACATGCACTTCTGAGAGCATCCAACAATGTAGTAAAGAGGCAAATAGGAGTTTTCAAAGCAAGGGAAGTAGGTAAACTCAAAGAAAAAAAAGAAAGCCATTTACTTCAACTATTGGATATCTGCAATATACATGTAGGGTCATGTCTAGCAGGAGAAAACAGATATAACAGCCAAGACAACCTACTGCACAGCAGACACTGCAGCAGTACTAAAGGCAATACAGTGGATATATATAAACATGGTATAATGGCATCTATATTATTTAAGTGAAGTTTCAAAACTTCGAATATGTCTTCTTCGACAGCTTAATGTCGAAAAGGCCAAATTCCAAACACACAGAACACTGATTTATTTCCTAGGGGAAAAAATTTGCTGGTTCGTAAAACAAAAAACAAAAAAAACCCCCCACAAAATAAAGTGGGGGGCTTTGCACCCCACACCCCCCCCTACTTAAATATACCAATTCCGAAATCGCACCACAGTGTAGGAAATGGCAAAGTCCCGAAAACGGCCCAGTGATTTTTTTCCCTAGGAAATAAATTGCTGTTCCGTGTCTTTGGGATTTGGCCTTTTCAACATTAAGTTGTCGATGAAGGCACGTTTGAAGTTTTGAGACTTAAGTAATAGGGACCCGGTATAATGTACAAAGTTTCTCAAAACACATGCAACCAGAGGAGCAGTAGGTATATTGCTGTGGATCTAGGATGTTTGATTGAATGATCAAACGTCCAAATCCATAACCACCAAACACACTTTAACGAAAGCGCTTTAACCAAAAAAGCACTTTCGTTAAAGCGTGTCAATAAAAAAAAAAAAAAAAAAAACACTACCCCACACATCCCCCCCCCCACACTTTAATATTCTCCCTCTGAGACTGCACTACAGTGGGGAAAAGGGAATTTTCCCTTATCCACACCATAGTACGGCCTCGGCAACAGCATATTTACACGAAAGTGCTTCTTCGGTGAAAAGCAGTTTTGCGTAAGTATGCTCGCCCTTAATGGATTTGGACGTTTGATCATTCAATCAAATGTCCTAGACCCACTGCTGTACATACAGGACTTTGTGCAGGTGTATGAGCAGTAGGCAAGAGATGTGCAGTTCCACATGTGGGGGTTTTAGGCAGCCACATCACTTGCATTCACAGTAAGGCAAGAGTGGTATTACTATACAGAGAGGGTACTATGTTGGTGACCTGTGAATAGCTGCTGGCATATGTGCAAGGGTGGACTCCACTACACATGGATAAACCAAATGTGTAAATTACATTATTCAGGAAAGTTTACAATTAGTTTTACTGAAATAAATGACATCTGCTGCAGACAGAACTTTGAGGTAAACAGTTTTGTTTCTGAGACCAGAACTGTGTCCTCTGCAGACAGAATTACACAACACCTTGTTAAGTAATGCATCTTTCCAAAACCAACTTATACACCCTAGAACAAGTTATCTACTCACGTCAGAAGTGTAAATAATTTGGATGAATGAAAATTAAAATTAAATATTGTTTGTTTGTTTGTTTGTCTTTTCGGCTTTTCCCGGTTAGGGGTAGCCATGGAAATTAAATATATGGCACTGAAATCTTAAATTTAAGAGTATACAGTCTGGTTACAGACTCCTAGATGGTTCTTGACAACCCTGTGTGTGTTGAGTAACCTTTAACCATGGACTTTTGTATTCACTAATAAGAAGGGCTGCAACTTGTGAAGCTTTTAGACAGGACTAAAATGCTGATGATATCATGTCTTCTCTACTCTGTTTGGCAGTATTCCTGTCTCAACACTCAGCATTTTATTTCCTTACCACTTCTGAGGCAGCGTCTTCACTGCTAGCACAAAATAAAATATGTATTTTAAATACTTTATTATAGTACACTAAATGCCTCTACCAGGAAATTCATCAGCACAGTCTCTACTAACCCTTCTCCTATTGTCTCTTGGATAAAATGTTTATTTTATTTAGTTAATTACTTAGTTAATTACATTTGTTAGTCAGTAATATCAAACTGGACAGACCCATTTTCAGTGGACAGTGATACCTGGAAAGAAATCTATTTACTTATTTGCATTTGTTTACTGGGAATGTCCACCTGGGTCATGCAAGACCACGTTTCAGCAGAATCCCAGGAAGAAAAGCTTTGGGTTTGGAGTAATAGTTAAGACTGTAACCTTACAGACACAAGGTACATGGTTTAGGTTCATAGGTAGGTACTAGGCTATCGCCTTTGGGGCCTATACAAGCCCAGTCAAAAAGGTACCCTGGCTTTTGCCACCCAAGAAAATTATTTTCCTGTGCCACTGTCGAGCAGAGCCACAGAGTGGATCCCCGGGGTGAATTTCCTATTTCCCATCCAATCATCAAGATTTTTCTTGAAGAGGGATAATGAGGAGCTTTGTTTGATATAGATAGCTAGTTTATTCCAGAGTATGGGAAGTCTCTGGGACAGGAATCTATCCCTCCGGCATGTTCTGTTTATTGTGGTGACAAGTTTAGGTCCCTAGAGTGTGTAGCTCGGAGGGATTGGGATTTCTTTAAGTGGAGCATGTCCAAAAGCTCTGGGTTTGACATAGCTTTGTATGTTAGGCAGAGATCACCTCTATGTAGGCGATATGCAACGGAGTAAAGCTGGAGTTTTTTGAGACGGTCTGCATAGGGCATCTATTTGAGGCCGGTAATCCTCTTTGTGAGGTATTTCTGCGGCATTTCCAGTTGTTGTAGAAGTCTTGTGCGGTACATATCAAAAGGGGTGTTGTACTCTATAATGGGTCCAATGAGTGATGAGTAGAGGGGAACAATGACTTCTTTTTTTCTGGATGTGAAACCTTTTGTGATGAGGTGTGCCATGTAGAAGGACTTCCTGACTACTGTGGCGATGTGATTATCAAAGGAGAGACTACTGTCCACCTGTGTCCCAAGGTCTCTTATCACACTTTCGGTATTAAGTATACTACCGCCTATGTTGTAGTTCATGGGTACAGAGTTTTTACCAAAGGGGATGACAATGCACTTTTTGGCATTGAGCTTGAGGCCATGGCTTTGACACCAGGCATCTGTTTCAGTGAGGCCCTTTTGTAGGATGTCCACATCATTAGGAGTTTCGATTATGGCTCCTAGTTTGCAGTCATCTGTGAACTTCATTAGCCAAAGATCTTCTGTGTTAGCCTGTACTTCAGAGAAGTAGATACCAAACAGGAGAGGACCCAGGACTTAACCCTGTGGTACTCCACTTGTCACTGGTCTGAATTCGGATTTGGAGTCTGCTACTTTCACAGTGTGGGTTCTGTCAGTGAGCCAGTTGGCAACCCATCTTTTGACACAGGGATTTATACCTAGTTTAGTGAGTTTATCTATAATTCCAGAGTGGGGGATGGTTTTGAAAGCCTTGGCAAGATCTAGAATAGGCTGTGTGAACCACCTTACCCTTGTTTACGGCTTTGGTGACTGCTTCAAAGAAGTCTACCAGGTTTAGGAGACATGATCTGCCTTTTACAAATCTGAACTGTGTGGGGTCCAGAGATTGGAGATTACCAATGCCTTTGTTTATAAGTTCCATGATGATACGTTCCATGGCCTTGCAGTCCAGGCTCATCAGGCTAATGGGGCGGTAGTTCCCGGGGTCCGTGGTGGCTCCCCCCTTGTGGAGTGGGATAACCGTCACTGTGCGCCATTCAGCAGGCACAAAGCCTGAGGTGAGGCTATGATTGAACATGGTACTTAGGTGGGGTGCCAGTTTGTTCTGTAGTTCGTGTAGAACGCAGCCTGGGATGTTGTCTGGTCCCATGGATGCTGTGTTCTTGGCTTTGGAGAGTGTGTTTTTTACCTGTGCAGCCGTGATTACAGGAACTTTACATTCTTCCGGTATAGAGATGGGCTCTTTAGGGGGTGAGAGGGGGGTAAACTTAGCAATGAACCTATCTGCCAGGATGTTGGCAATATCAGTTGGGTCTGTATATTTAGTGGCATTGTGCTGTAACTCAGAGCAGATCTGAGTGTTGACATTGTTAGATTTGAAGGATATTGTCTAGGCTTAAACTGACCCAAAAAGGCAACTACCTACTACTTACCTATGAACTAAATTGTAGTACAACATACTACAGTATGAAAAGTACAGAAACACTCCAACATCAGGCAACAGACAAGACAGTTTATATTCTTTAGAAGACCGTATGCGTATGTAATAGGTACAAAAGCAGGTCATGGATAAGATATAGCTTTATATCTTGAGTACTAAAGTCAAACACATTTAACAATCAAACAGATTATAACCAGAAACAGTTAGGTAAAAATATGCAATGTATGAGTAGCAGTACAAGTGGCAGAGGTTCTTGCACAGTAGCAGCGGTACAGATCCAGTGGCAGTTGAATGTACTTATGTTTTTTATACATTTTCATACAGTTCTCATACAGAAGAATAAGTAATTAAGTAGTGTTAAGTATACACAATCATTAAGAAATATCAATTAAACTGTACCCACAATAAACTCAGCTGTAGGCAGCAAGTATTAGACTGGTAAAGTAAATTGATTATTGAAGTGAGAAGAAATATGAGATATTTAAGAGCTGTGCTACAGCTAGATGGTCAGCTACGCAGAATAAGCCACTTTATTTCACAATTACTAAGATACAGTAGAAGTGACTTTTTGTGTTTTTTTTCTTTTAATACAGGACTCTCCTGAACACAATTCAGGTTCTAGGGAAATTTGTCTCATAATTTACCAATAATGAAGGAGTACATAACACTGCTGTATCAGTTCTTTGATTAAGAGACACAGCTCAGCCCTGCCACTGACTGCTTGAGTTCCCATAAACTTTGCCTCCCTAAAATACTTTCAGTTGAGGCCAGACAGTTTGGGGTATATAACAGTTTGGACAAGATGGTGCTCAGTAACTGACCCAATTCTTATCAGATCAAACTGTATAAAAAAGTTTGTTACAGCATCTCTGATGATTTGCAAATTTGTTTTCATGTTAGACAGTTTCATATAAAGTGTATCTTGTACTGCAGTCTGAAATGATAGCACAGGAGACTACCTGCTAAGACAAAGTACTTGTGAAAACGAGTAACATTTGACTGAAGAATGAATATAACTATTTGTATTTACTAATGTAGTTTTGTACAGTGGGAAATGTGCATTGTATAGATGTATGTGTAGGATTCCAGTTTAACAGAACATGGTCAACAGAGACTGCACAAAGAGTAGAATGTAAGAAGAGCTGTGAGAATGTTCCACATGCATCTGTGAGTAATATAGCTATAGTAACTGACTGGTCTATCAATCAATATAGAGAAGGTCACAAGGAGTTGCATTGTGTCTTTGTGGACTTGGAGAAAGCATTCGATAGGGTGCCTAGAGAGGAGTTGTGGTATTGTATGAGGAAGTCAGGAGTGGCAGAGAACTATGCAAGAGTGGTACAGGATATGTACGAGGGTAGTGTGCAGTGGTGAAGTCTGCAGTGGGAGTGACAGATGCGTTTAAGGTGGAGGTGGGATTACATCAAGGATCAGCTCTGAGCCCTTTCTTATTTGCAATGGTGATGGACAGGTTGACAGAGGAGATTAGACAGGAGACCCCCATGGACTATGATGTTTGCAGATGACATTGTGATCTGTAGTGAGAGTAGGGACCAGGTTGAGGAGACCCAGGAGAGGTGGAGATATGTTCTAGAGAGGAGAGGAGAGGAATGAAGGTCACCAGGACTAAGACAGAATATGTGTGTGTGAATGAGAGGGAGGATAGAGGAATGGTGAGGATGCAGGGAGTAGAGCTGGTGAAGGTTGATGAGTTTAAGTACTTGGGATCAACAGTTCAGAGTAATAGTGAGTGTGGAAGAGAGGTGAAGAAGAGAGTACAGGCAGGGTGGAATGGGTGGAGAAGAGTGTCAGGAGTGATTTGTGACAGACAGGTACCAGTAAGAGTGAAAGGGAAGATCTACAAGAGGATAGTGAGACCAGTTATGTTATATGGGTTGGAAACAGTGGCATTGACAAAAAGGCAGGAGTCAGAGCTGGAAGTGGCAGAGTTAAAGATGTTAAGATTTGCACTGGGTGTGACAAGGATGGACAGGATTAGGAATCAGTATATTAGAGGATCAGCTCAGGTTGGACGGTTTGGAGACAAAGTCAGAGAAGCGAGATTGCGCTGGTTTGGACATGTGCTGAGGAGGGAAGCTGGGTATACTGGGAAAAGGATGCTAAGGATGGAGCTGCCAGGTAAGAGGAAAAGAGGAAGGCCTAAGATAAGGTTTATGGATGTGGTGAGAGAGGACATGCAGGTGGTTGGTGTGACAGAGCAATATGCTGAGGACAGGAAGAAATGGAAACAGATGATCCACTTATCCCTGGGAGAACTAACAACAACAAAACCTGCCTACAGCACCACCACCCACCGCACTGTCTTCCTTCACAGTGCACGGCATGGCACCTTGTCGATGTGTCCATTACAAAGTTATGGCAGTGTATTTTGTGAAGCATGGCAGGTTGATTTCATGGATTGTCAGTCTCTTCACATTCTTCAGAGAAGGATGTATAGTTCTGCTATTTGAAACAGTAGCAACCCTGGAGAAATGTTCCCTCAGCAGATGCATGAAGTTGAGCAGTTGAGAGATGTTCAAAAGCGAGTCACAGTGCCACTTTTGCAGCTAGGCCAACAATGGTTTACCATATTAGGTGAGATGTACACTGTCTTCCATAATACAGTTGACTATCTTCACTGAGCAAGAGGTGGTCATTGCAACTTTCTAACTGATACCATCAACATAAAGCATAACAGAATTTCTTACAGCAGTCCATCACAACAATCATCACATAGCATAGTAGCAGTGGTTAATTGCAGTCTGTTATGACAATTATCACACAGTGCAGTAGCAGCAGTTGTAGTTTCACAGCAGTTTGTCGTGATGACCATCGCACCATCACACAGTGTAGTAGCAGTAGTTGTAGTTTCACAGCAGTTTGTCGTGATGACCATCGCACCATCACACAGTGTAATAGCAGTAGTTGTAGTTTCACAGCAGTTTGTCATGATGACCATCGCACCATCACACAGTGTAGTAGCAGTAGTTGTAGTTTCACAGCAGTTTGTCATGATGACCATCGCACCATCATACAGTGTTGTAGCAGTAGTTCTAGTTTCACAGCAGTTTGTCATGATGACCATCGCACCATCACACAGTGTAGTAGCAGTAGTTGTAGTTTCACAGCAGTTTGTCGTGATGACCATCGCACCATCACACAGTGTAGTAGCAGTAGTTGTAGTTTCACAGCAGTTTGTCGTGATGACCATCGCACCATCACACAGTGTAGTGGCAGTAGTTGTAGTTTCACAGCAGTTTGTCATGATGACCATTGCACCATCACACAATGTAGTAGCAGTAGTTGTAGTTTCACAGCAGTTTGTCGTGATGACCATCGCACCACCACACAGTGTAGTAGCAGTAGTTGTAGTTTCACAGCAGTCTGCCATGCTGCTCATTACACAGCATAATAGTAGCAGTTGTGGTATGCAATTACTAAGACAGACAATTATCAGTTATGATAAGAATCAACAGCAGTTCCACCAACAGAACCAAAACTGTGTGATACAAGGGAGGCACCACAGCTTTGACATTCCTGTATGAACAGTACATAGAACTGCAATGTGTGTTGCTCTTGCCCACTGACTTCTCCATAATGCATGCATCTACTTTCTCAGCTAACACGTCCTAATAGTAAGTTATGGACTTCAAGTCATGTAACAGGAAGGAATATCCTTAAAATACAGCCATAACAGATCACAAAGTAGTTCTCTGTGTCATACATGTTCACCATAAGAATCATCCAGATCATTCTTTTCAATTGTAGAACTGCTAGCAATCTAGGATAATGTTTCCCTGTGTTTCCTAGTGACTCATCCTACAAGCTGTGCTTTAGCAATTTTTGAACATTAAGAAGGGTAACTAAAATAAACAAAAACAAAAATAAATTGCTGTAGAGGGAAATTTATACATAGAATGTCCACAGTCAAGCTACAAAAGGGAAAAGTGGGGAAAAAACACTCCAGCACACTGTTGGCTTACTCTGCACAAGTCAACGTAAATTTAGAAAACTGCAATCACACAAAATCAAACAAAAGTCACTTGAGGAAAGTAACCTATTTGGGAAATAGGTATGCTGGCACCATAGCTGTCATCTTTTCTATAACAAGTGTGACTGCAGACACTACAGCATGACTTGGATCATTGATCTGGGTGGTAAGACCTCAGACCAACAGTACCACGGGTTAAAACTCATGTAGCCATGTCCACAGGATACAGAAGTGTAGTCACGCTGTACATTAGGTACAATTGACTAAAACTAATGCCTACATCCTCCTTCTCAGTGCCATTCATCATTACCTATGATCTGGCAGTAGTATCTGGAAGATACTACTCCAAGCATAACTTGCACTTCAAAGAACCTGGAGTTGTGATCCATCCAGGTCAAAACTAACAGAAATCCCACAGTCCTAAACTAACCACTGATGTCTCAGATGTAGCCTGAGGTATTCTTAGGGAGCCTTAAAGTTCAAGGCCTTTGGGATGCAGAAGAAAGGAAGAAACATGTAAATGTGAAAGAGATGATGGTCTTCATACTGGTACATGAGGCCTTCAAACCAATGTGGAAAAAAGGAGGTACTCCAGGTGGTGATAAACTGTTAAAGTAATGGCAGCAAGTAAGGAAGAACTAGTACTAGCTGTGTAGGCTGACCATAATTAGCTGGGAGACATCCCATCACACTTGAACTTTATGATGGACCTGTTCAGCCAGTCAGCAGCAGAGACGCATCAGTCAATGTTACACAGGAATATTTTTCCATTTGTTGCACCTTGATAAGCACGCTTTTTGTCCAGGCAGCACTGGATCTCCCTTTTCCTGGAAAATATGAAGTAAAAACTGTATATTCTGCTTCTGTAGGTGGACCTGCTGTCAAAAAATCAAGAGGAGCTACCATACATCCAAATCTAGAAGCTCTGCAGCTTACACCCCAGATAATTTGACTCTTTTCCTTCAGTTGCCAGTTTTCTGAGGATAAAAATATATATAAGGTATATAGTAAGCCTGCTAGTAGGAAATCCTTTTTGGCAAAATACAGGTTTCTGTCTGATGCCACAAAAAGAAGCAGGAACTCAGCACAATGTTGGTGTCCCTGATTCTGCGATATGGTGGGAGGTTGGCATAATGGTTAAGGTGCTTAACTTAAAGACACAAGGTACAGGGTTTGTTTCTCATAAGGGGTGGTTGGCTAGGCTTAAAATGGCCCACAAGGGCAGTTAGCCTAGTACTAACCTATGAACTATGAACTATAAACTGCTCTCTGTAGTTAGTACAGTTTGTCTTACTGGTCTGAATGCATTAATGAGCACCTTTGTGGAGTTGTGGTAAAACACTTATTTCTTCAGGGGAAATCCTACGTATCTTCCATGCTACTCTTTATAAAGAGAGTTTACAAATATGTTTGTATACCAAAAGAAGAAAACCAGCAAGAAAGACAGGAAAAATAAACCATAAAGAAAAAAAAACTCAGTTTGAGACCTTCACATTTGTTAGTTCAAAAATGCAGCATAGTCATAAAATCCAAGAAAATGTATTGTAATCCACTCTGTCAAGCACTTTCATCCCTCTGCACTTAATACCGGGACTTCATCAGAACAAACATAGTATAAATACAACTTCCTTATAAACCCTACCCAATTAACTAACATTGTCAACTCATCAACTTTTAAAGGTATATGCTACTATAAAAACTTTAAATTAAGATTGTCATGTTACTTTTATATACCCAAAACAATTCCTGCATCTCATGCCAATAGAGTTATACATACATACATACACATGAACCATTAGTATGAAGTTTTATTAATGGTACATGTGTAAACCAGTTTACCTTTATTTTGTTGAAAGCCGTATGTGCGACGTGCACAACGTCGAAAGTACGCTGCAAAGAACCACAATGCCGATTCACCATGTGTTTGAATGGCAAATAAGCAAATGCTTTCTTCCCAGTCAAACACATGGATCAAATGTCAGAAATGGTTTTCCAGCAAACCATTTTCGACATTTGATCCTTTGATGTCCGTATTTCGGCATTACGGTTCACGGAAACGACCATTCACATAAATGCAATTCACTCATTCATAGGTAAACCGTGTAAACCATATATTTTAGAATGTATTCAGTATTCAAATTAAAATACATTTTTATTTTTCAATAAGTGTATGCATGTATATATAACTCGAATGGCATGAGATGCAGGAATTGTTTGGGGTATATAAAAGTAACATGGCAACCTTAATTTAAAGTTTTTACAGTAGCATATACCTTTAAAAGTTGATGAGTTGACAATATTAGTTAATTGGGTAGGGTTTATAAGGAAGGTGTATTATACTATGTTTGTTCTGATGAAGTCCCAGTATTAAGTGTAGAGGGTGAAAACGCTTGACGGAGTAGATTACAATAAATTTTCTTGGATTTTATGACTACGCTGCATTTTTGAACTCACACATGTGAAGGACTCAAACTGAGGTTTTTTCTTTATTTATAAATATTTTTGTATAGATGTTTCTCTTTTCTGTCAGGATTTCTCTGGTTTGGTCCTGTAAATGTATTTAATGCCCAGTCCTGAGCTTTTTAAGCTTACATGTTCCTGCTCAGTACAAACTTGCTCTTTACAGAGTTGCTTCAATTTCACAGTTCAGTGTAGTAGTTGTTCATTTACTGTTGTTTACTTTTTTTTTTTTTTTTTTTAAGGGACCAAACATTGCGGCCTCAGTACAGACCTCTAGCACTACCAAATTGTGAGGTGAGGCTAAGTAGACTTGCTGAAGGCTGAACAAGCAGCAAGCATTTTAGTGATCTGTAAACATGAGGGGGAACTTGTGTGGCTCCTACACCAAGTCACTCACCATCACCTAAGAACCTTTTCTACTTCCTCCATCCATTATTGCTGTTGTATTTGTCAGACTCTTTCAATACCTAACCAAACCCTCACTTCCACATCAGTTCCTTGTCCTTTCACTCATTTTAAGTTTGAATACATCTGCTTATTCATTTCTTTACTCATAATCTTTGCACTTGATTTCAGCACCTTAATAATTGCAACAGATCTGAATCTACATTATCTTACTGTGGTCACACCATCCCCTAGACATCTGTTCTGTGAAATCTGCCTTTACATTCCTCATGGCATTATTCAGCACGTCAGTCATTCATCCTTCTATCACCCCATACCAACTTGTGAGACCATTCCTTTTTCATTACAATGATACTCACTGCTTTCTTTACGTACACTGGCTGGTTGCCTTTTACTACCACATCTCCACCTCCTATACTCTTTCTTAATATCAGTGCTAAGATGTTAATGTACCATTAAATATCATCAGACATTATCATCATTCATTTCATAAGTTACTCATTTCTTACCAAAGTTTTCCTTCATAACATCCTGGATGTCATGCCCTTGTCACCTCTCCCATTATCGGACAACACAAAGTTATGATCTTGACATCTTCCCAGATCAGCCACCTCTCACAGCCTCAGCTTAAAGGACATGGTTTAACATTTTACCTCCCATTATCAGTGTGCTTATCCCCCTGGCCACGCCCTACCTTCTTCAGGATCATCATCAGTTTCTTTTCCTCCTATACCTTGCACGTCAGTATAAAGGTGAAGTCTCCCATTGTTAGTGCCATTTTTTTCCCCTGTGCTCTCAGGTGGTGTAAAAGTGCTCTGAGGTTACAAAAAAGTGCTTAGATTAAGTAAAAAGAAAGTCATATTTCACAGGGTTTAAATAACAAATCAAACACATAATGAACATGTACTTTGCCACTAGCTAATTAAATAAAAGAACATGCCAGCAGCAGACTTGTGTATTGCAACAATGTTCACAACAATATTGTAGGCAAACTGCATAAGTTATGAATAAAATTCAGTGGTGCACTGCCTGCAAGGAACAACCTGGAATCAGAGTGACCTGAATGCTCTGATTCAAATGCATGCATGAAATAGCTACTCAGGCATTACATGGATAAATACTGACTCCGTCCTAAGTATTCCAGCACAAAAGACCAGTTCTACTTCTTCAAAAAGCAGGTCTCAGTAGCATGTTTTAATAAGCAAGCACCCACAAAAATAGACATTAGCAAAAAGAGTGATTTACATGGAGATGCTTTGGTAGAGCAGTTTCTCCTGAAAAAGGATGACATCTGTAAATAAATATATAAATAATAGTGTAGCCCTGACATAGTTAAGATGAATGCTTCCCAGATATCATGAAACACAAGCAGCTTCACTCTCACTTCTCACTTACCAGCTGATCCCTCACTTTTTCTCTCTCTTCCTCATTTCCATTTGCCTCTAAGCTAGGTTATTCTTTCTCCCTTAGGTCAACAATTTGGCACCAACTGTGGCATTTTTAAAACACCCCAGGAGGCCTAACAAATAAGATACCCAACTGTGCAGAAACAGTAAGCCAGTTGTGTCTGTTAAGTTCCATTTACTGAAGGTTTTTTTGTCTTTAATATGCTTGTTGCACTTCTGCCACCTACTGGCCAGATGAAAATACCATCTTGATTTTAATGCTTTATACTTGAACTGCAACTTTGACTAAGCAAAACCACCCAATTACAAAAATAACACTGATGCAATTCATATCACAGTTACACTAAGGTATTAGAAATGGCATTTCATATTAAAATAATGACCTTTTTTGTGGTAGAAACACTTAGTTTTGTTTGCATTTTGAACATACCATTAGCCCTGTAAAACATATCCCTTGCTTAATCAGCAGAAGCACTGAACTATATTAACAACACAATAAATCGTTTAAGTGCTGTGTTATGTATTACAAAAAACTGAAAATCCATTTTGTAAATTAATTTTTCCCAGTATGGCTTACACATCTAAATAGAATGTGACTTGAGCTATGATGCAAAATGGCTGGATCGGCAAAACTGATTTCTCAAATAAATCAATGTCACTATAGCTGTCTAGGTAATTTTCTGGACTATGAGCATGTCACTGAAAGATCAGGGATTTAGGTCAGGCAATGATATGGTAGCAGTGCTCTGAAAACAGTTTACCTTACTGAAAGCATAGTCATTTGTAGGACTTAATCTGATATTTTAACAAACGTTACAGGCAGCACTTTCAAAGACGATACCTACTGAAATATTTTTTAGTAAGAAGTGTGATGCCATACAGTTCTTAAACCTCCTATTGTATAGTTCATCTTTAACAGGTTACTAATAACGTGACTGTATTGTGTTTTGTGTTGAAGCTTTCACAATAAACGTAACAATAAAAGCAAAGAGCATACATTGTATTCTTTAGCCAAGTCACCACTCTGCTTAGATAGAAAGCAACTGTGCTTGTACTTCACGAACATAACTTCTCCACAATACGAGATGTCTAAAAATATTTACACTAACATACATAAAATGTAAATACACACACACATTATATAATATGTAGCTACATTTCACTACGTTGGCAACTCAATCAGCATAGAGTACACTGACCACAAATGGTTGAAACTTATTCAGAAAAAAAAAGTGTTTTATGCAGGGGGCAGACTTCCTGCGCCCAAGCCCCTGCATTCTCTTATTATACATACCAACTGTGAGATTGCAAAACAGTGGGGAAAGGGCAAAACCTCACTCCCCACTGAGCAGAGATACTATAAAAGAAAGCCGGCCTCCTGCGATAAGCAGGCAGTTCAACACAACAATCCTCCTAACTACACATTCCATGTAATAGATGCAGGAAGAAGCACACTGCACACATTATATATATATATATATATATATATATATATATATATATATATATATATATCAATATATGGTTTTGTTGTATATGATCAAACTAATTTACTGTCGAATTGAACACAGACAAAAAAAAAAGTTCAAACATGCACAATACCAAAAACAAAAAATATCGAATTAAATAATATTGAAAAGGAAAACTATTTCCTCTCCAGTATTAACATTAAACCCCCCTATAATGCTAGCCTCAAATTTGTATGAATGCTGGCAGTGTTAAGGGAAGGTTTTGATGAGGGTAAGTTGTAGAGTTATTATTGAGGGAAGGGACAGCATTAAGATTATGGTTAGCACCCATTACTAAAGAGGGCAGGGGGAGTTCTGCCCCCTGCACCACATTAGAAATGGGTTCTAACCCTAACTCTAATGCTGCCCCTTCCCTCAACCTTAACTCTTCACCTTACCTTCATAAAAACCTTCCTATAACACTGCCACTATGCAAGACACACATAGACACACAAATATTCACAAACACAAACAACTCTATAACTATCCCCTAAACAAACCCGGACCCTAACCCTAAAATACACAGACTCAGACACAAACATACAGCATCTGCAATTCACTCATCTCTGACTCTAACCCTAACTCACACACACATGCACAAACACACTCACCCGTACAACCCCACTTACCTATCTCGACATTACACACCATCGATATTTCCACTGCTCGGCTATCCGTACTGTTGACATTAAACTACACCTCTGCATTTGTTGAAGAAACAACATTCAACAGAACGCAGTGTATGTATGTGTGTGTGTGTGTGTGTGTGTGTGTGTATATATATATATATATATATATATATATATATATATATATATATATATATATATATGTATGTATGGGTCTATGGTAAATCATCTCAATGACATTTCAACGAAACCCAGTTGGCTGACTCTACTTCTCAAAAACACTATTACAATGAAATCACAGACTGCCGAAATCCTTTCCCTGTAAAAGGAATGACCTGGCCATCACAAAAAAAACCTAAATAGACCGAAGTTAAACCCACCCAAGTGGGGGGCTTTGCCTGCCACACTCCCAATGTGGGTGGCTTCACTCCCCCACTCCTTACTTAAATATCTGAGATTGCACTATACTGAAGAAAGAGCAAAGTTCACCATAGTGGCCAAGTGGTTCCTTTCACAGAGAAAGGATTTTGACAGTCCGTGGTTTCGTTGTAACAGCATTTCAAAAAAGTGGAGTTGAAATGTCATTTCGGCGATTCAACATAGACCCATATATATATATATATATATATATATATATATATATATATATATATATATATATATGTATTTATATAGATATATGTATTTATATATGTGTGTGTGTGTGTGTGTGTGCATTAAATTTAAGTCAAGTAAATCTAGCTAACTGCCTCTTTTCAGTGAGAACTGTCTATTTAAGTGAGTTGCTCAAAGTCACCTAGTATCAAATGAAGACTGAGAGAATCAAACCTACCAATACAAGACACAATGAAAAGTAGTTAGACACTCATAGCAAAATGCTCTGCTAAACTTCCATAAAATATTGTCCAACATATATGAAAATTAGTTTAGTAATACCTATCTATAAGCATTATAATCTATAGCAAAGATATTTGACACTTTTATTTGTTATTTCAGTCATCTCTGCACTTTCTGCTCTAGCATTACTTCAGGACTTCTGTGGCCCAGTGGGGACAAACATGCAGGGACTTGTCTTTTAAAATCCTGTTGTTATCCTGCAACTCCATGATCTGTTCAACACTCTTTCTACATTTGCACAAGAAACATAGTATGGTGATGTACACCTCTCTGTATTTCATTAACAACTCCTGCCTTACCCCATCTGGTTTAATTTATCTTGCCATTTACAAAAACAGCAGACATTATGTTTGATATGGCTATGTGAGAAATGCAGTTTCTAGAACGTAGTGGAAATAAGATTCTCTTCCTCTTTCCTCTCTCATTTAATTCTGATTTTATTTCTACAGGGATTAACAGTTGACTAATTTCCCTGGACAGCTCTCTTGTCTGATAAAAGATTGCATACCCTCAAAAAGGTTTTATTGGTCATATTATTAAAGACTGTAAGAAGTCTACTTACGGCTATGTTGGGGATGTTTTTCAGTAACATAAACCTGCAACACAACCTGTGAGCCAACAGAACTTATTACCATTTGAAATAATTCGGCAGAAGAGGTGTTAACCTGCTCAGATCATGCAATTAACTGAAGAACGTACGCCTGAAGTAGTGTGAAATTATATCTTTGGCGAAGACACCACAATGTGCCAATATGTAGGCTGCATACTAAATTTATATTCTATCATTTACACGGTCATCACTTTAACAGACTTTGCATTAAAAACAAACTGCTAACAAAAGACGCTTATGTGTAGCTGTCGCACTCTGCAGGGCAGAATGTCTGTGCAGCCATTCAGCAGAAAAATAAGCGCAAGTTGATATTGTTCAAAACCACTATTAATACCTACTAGTTCATAGTCATACAGTCTGCACAGAGATCTCATTACACTGATATCATCACATGGCAGGATGAGATCAGCATACAGATGATCAAAAAGAGGCAGAAATAAAGACGAGGAATTGATCAAAGTGAGACAAGATATGTTTTAATTAGGACCTTCTAGGAAAAAAATATTTCCTGGTTAACAACTGGTGTTTTAAAGATTTTAAAGAAAGACGGGCTGAAGGTAACTTAAGTCATTTTCCTTTATCAATCTGCTTCATTTATATATCCATTTTGGACTTGACATATAAATATATAGAGAGACAGAAAAGGAGAGAGAGATTTATGCATTTGATAGTAGCAGTGAGGACTGGCAGAGCTAAGTGGTGGTTGTTTTTATGATGAGCAGTAATGATAATAATAATATAAAGACAAAGCAATGTGAGTAGAGAAAGTGTGCGTTACCTATAATGGATACAGAAATATTACCTGCAAAACACTAGCACTTAGTGAGGATGGGAACACTATACTAGTAGAATCAGCCAATGTGCTAGTTTGATTAAGTGTCAGTCTGCTCCAGTGAAAATACAAAATGAAACAGGCTAAAATTAGCAAAAGAGTAAAGTGGGGGAAGGCAAGCATCCCATACCTGCTATGTGGGGGAGGGCTGTCTCTCAGCAACCTGTTATTTAATATATCCATGTCTGAGATCATACAACCTCAGGACAGGCTAAGTATTTTCACTGAAATGAGCCAATGCTTAATATTGTGTAATTTAACAACATAAATATCGGTCAGCCACATGGTGACATCCATGGTGAAAACTCCTGACAGGTGAAGGGCACCTGCTACCACAGATCGAAAAATGCTGCAGCAGCAGCATCATCCAAGAGCACTGATGTGCTGTAGGTATTTGGTACAAAAGGTTGACTTTTAAGGAGGAAGTGCAAGTGTCTACCACAGATGATACATTTTTAGATGTGGTAGTTCAGAATGACAGCAAGACCGATGGCCTTAATATCTAGTGTCATCACAAACCAGACTTCAGCATAATTCATTTATTTATTTATTGACGTTTGTTGACATTTGATTGCTGGGAATGTCCAACTGGGTAGAAGCCCATTTTCAGTGGAGGTCAGGGAGAAAAGCTCCAAATTAATATAAAACATTTTAAGAAAACTAATTATACAATCTTTAAAAATAAAACAAAAACATCTGCAGTTTAACTAATGATAACAAATCAGACATGATATAAAAACACTGGTTAGGAATCAATACAAGTTATATGACGATCATTTAATATTTAGAGAAGTTTTAGACAGTTGTAGAAAAATAGAAGTTACATAGAAGTGCAGGGACATAGAAGTCATATTACTGAACGTTTTAAAAAATGGACTTTGCTGACACGGTAATATGATTCATTCATGCTTTGTCAAGATGAGACACAGAATGGGTAGTATAGGATGGTTGGCAGAAGAAGTACCAGATCTTTGTAGTTATCAGGTAAACAAAGGTAACAGGCAGAAACAGACACATATTATGATTTTCAAAGGATATGACTGCAATCATGAAAGAATGGCTTTTAGGAGCACAAGGTGTTTCACAAGGATGGCAGTGTACTACATAAGAAAAATGGGCAATGCATTGTACCAGGAATGGAAAAGTATTAGAGAAAGGACATTGAACTGCTCAGGGAGAATGGCAGTACACTGCACTGTTCAAGAAGAATGGTAGTGCACGACACTGTTCAGGGAGAATGACAGTGCACCGAACTGTTCAGGGAGAATGGCAGTGCACCACACTGTTCAAGAAGCATTACACTGTTCAAGAAGAATGGCAGTGCACCGCACTGTTCAAGGAGAATGGTAGTGTACTTCACTGTACCGCACTGTTCAAGAAAAATGGCAGTGCACCACACTGTTCAAGGAGAATGGTAGTGAACTCCACTGTTCAAGGAGAATGGCAGTGCACCGCACTGTTCAGTGAGAATGGCAGTGCACTGCACTGTTCAAGGAGCATGACAGTGTACCACACTGTTTAGGAAGCATCATGCTGTTCAAGAAGAATGGCAGGGCACCACATTGTTCAAGGAGACTGGTAGTGTACTCCACTGTTCAGGAAGAATGGCAGTGCAGTGCATTGTTTAGGAAGAATGGCAGTGCACCGCACTGTTCAGGGAGAATAGCAGTGCTCCGTACTATTCAGGGAGAATGGCATTGCACTGCACTGTTCAAGGAGAATGGCAGTGCACCACACTGTTCAAGGAGAATGGCAGTGCACTGCACTGTGCAGGTAGAATGGCAGTGCACTGCACTGTTCAGGGTAAATGGCAGTAAATTGTATTCTTCATGGAGAATGGCAGTGCACTGCACTGTTCAGGGAGCATGACAGTGTACCGCACTGTTTAGGAAGCATCAGTCCTGTTCAAGAAGAATGGCAGGGCACCACACTGTTCAAGGAGACTGGTAGCATACTCCACTGTTCAGGACGAATGGCAGTGCAGTGCACTGTTTAGGAAGAATGTCAGTGCACCACACTGTTCAGGGAGAATAGCAGTGCTCCGTACCATTCAGGGAGAATGGCATTGGACTGCACTGTTCAAGGAGAATGGCAGTGCACCGCACTGTTCAGGGTGAATGGCAGTAAATTGTACTCTTAATGGAGAATGGCAGTGCACTGCACTGTTTATGAAGAATGGCAGCGCACTATGCCAGGAAAAGGGCAGAATATGCAGCCAGGACAGTAGCATTACTTGGTACCAGGAAAAGGACAGCACACTCTACTGGCAGAAGGACAATAAAATTTACTAAAATGCTTTTTTTTATGTTATTTTTATTTGCTGAGTGGGGTAGAACACCGATCTACCTGAACTTTTTTCAGCTTCAGCTGGGGGGGGGGGGGGTATAAGCAAAATCAGCAAAAAGCAGTTTACTAAAGAAGAAACATTACACTAATCATAAAAACAGCGTGGCAAGTAAGAACATTGCTATGAAGAGGTAATATTATTCTATACAGTGTCTTAAAATACATGTACATGGTGGATTCTAACTATGTAACCAAAAAACAGAAAGTCAGAAAGGCAGTCAAAGTGCCAGTGGTTCAACAGATAGCACACTCTCCTTTGCTGCTGGAAGGCTGTGGGTTCTAGTCCAACTAAAGGTGACTGGCTTGCTGACACTGCAGTGCACCATTGGGAGAAGGAGGCACTGTACTCTTAAGTTTGCTGTCCTTCGAATAAGAAGTTAAACCGATGTCCCATCTGCTTCATCTGGTGGTAGCTCAGGTGGATGTAAAACATCCTATGGCACCTATCAAAAAGTACTTTAAGTTCCACAATGCCCTAACCAGATTTCCCCTAGCAGTATAAATACCATGTTGGGTCTCCCCTAAACAGATGCCACTTCACTAGTGGAATTAACCAGGTCAACAAAGGCTAAATAAAAATATGTGATTACAGATATAAAGCTCTATTCAGTTAGAGGGGAGCAAAGAGTGTGAGATGAAAGTGTATTAAGGGGAAAAGTAGATAGACGTAGGAGCAGTAAAGACAGATGAGGATACAAGAAAGGTGGTGTGAGATAGGAGAGGAGAGTGGCTTTGCATGGTGGGTAGGAAGGATTGTAGGAAGGCCAACTGAGTGCATTAGGTATGAGACAAGGATTGGACTTTGAGAATGTGCAACAATGCCATTTTTATGTAAAAAAATCTTGTGAGAAACACTTGCATTGTGCCTGTTTCAAGAGATAGTTTTTCCGGCTTAGAATGATTTCAATGAGGGTATGGATTTTATGCACTATGGTATGGTATCCCAGATTTTGTGGGCGAGGAATGTGGATGAGTGATCTGTATAATTCAGTTTAGTCTGCTGGTTTGAAGGCCGGGAATAGTAACTGACTGAGACCTTAAACTAAACTGTAGTATATTTCTTTCAGGAATTCCTTTTGCAAAGTAGGGAAATGTTTCAAGGTTGATTAGTTTGACGCTGACAGTCCCACTTGGCAGGAAAGTCCTGTGGAAAATTCAGTTCTTGTTTGTATTACACTAACTTACCTTTATTTTCTCTATAAACTGTCTAACATTTTTCTATTACATCACTGAGATGTAACTTCTATTCTTAACCAATGTTTTTCTAGTATGTCTAATTTGGTATAATTATTTAAACTGTATTTGTTTTTGTGTTATCTTAAAAAAACTGTAAAATTATTATTCTTAAAATGCTGTAATATATTGGATTTTTTCTCCCCTGGCTCCACTAAAATGCTTTCCTACTCAGATGGACTTTCCCGGTAATCAAATGTCAATCAATCAATAAATAGATAGCTGTTTTGTCTTTGTTAGTGTGGTGCAGTGATTTATTTGTCTTGATGAGACAGTAATGAATCTCCATGTATTATTAGATATTGAATGAAATGTGGAGAGATTTGTTTCTGAGGCAAAGACTATGAAAGTGAACCAATATTACAGTTCTAGTAGAAGCATCCCCTTCACTATGGCTAATCTACATGCAGTGAAAAGAAATTGGGAGATCTTCCTAGCAAAGAAGTGTGGTTTGTCAACTTTAGATTTACTAAGTTGAATATGATATTGAAAACTGAAAGCTGAACCAAGCCAAACCATATATCCATAGTACAGACCTGTTTCTAGTTGCTTTTTTGGTTGCGGCTAATGGTCCATGTTTTAGAGGTATTCTTTAGTTTTTGTGGAGCCCTTAAAAGCCTTCATTTTGCTTTTCTGTACTGAGGATGTCTGTGTTGTTTAAGCCATGAGCTAATTTCTGAATGGTCTTTAACAGGCTCATAGGTTTGCAGGTGTATGCTACTTTTACAACCACTGGGGCCTTTATAAGCCTAGTCATGCAACCCAAATGTATCCCACGAGTTATTATGCCTTAGAGTTTATTTAAGAGGATGTATCCTAGTTTGTGCATGATTAAATGGCTGCTTCTGTCCATCAGAGACACAGGTATCAGACCGGGGTGAACTTCCGATTTCCCATCTAATAGTCTGGATTGTGCTTGAATAGGGTTAGGGAAGGGCTCTACTTCACATGGATGGGAAGCCTATTCCAGAGAAAGATGATTCTCTTGACATACATTCCTTAATCTCCAACATGTCCTATTTAAGTCAAAAGCAAAATATAAATCCTTAGATCTTGTAGTTCTTGTGGTGTTCATTTTGCAGATATGCAAAAGATCCATCAGAGTGGGATCCAAGGATGCCTTGTATGCCAAGCATAAATCACCTTTCAGCAGTCTGTAGAAAGGTAGAAAGGCTTTGAGATGATCTCCACAGGGCATTGTATTCACACCATGTATTCTTTTTGTGGGGAACCTCTGTGGATGTTCCAGTTATTGTATGTGCCTTGGGTACATACCAAAGGGGGTGTTGTACTCAGGGATGGGACAGAGCATGGCTGAGTACAGTGGCACAATGACTTACTTGGATCTAGATGCTATGCCCTTACTTATAAGTTCAGTGACATAGAATTATTTTCTTACAACCTTAGAAATATATTGGTTGAAAGCCAGGTTACTATCTACATGAGTCCCCAAATCCCTGTCTACTGAATCTGCTTTTAGAGGTGCTTTATCAATGAGGTAGTTTCCCTGGACAGCTGACTTCCCAAAATGTACTATTATGCATTTCTTGGCAATGGCTTTTAAGCAGTGGCTTTGGCACCAGTCATCGGTCTGTGTTATACCTTTCTATAAGATGTTAGTATCATGGGGGGCTTATATGATTGCTCCTACCTTGCAGTCATCTGCAAACGTGGTAAGCCAGAGGCCTTTGACATTGGCCTTGACTTCTAAAAAATAGATGCCAAACAGGATCGGACTCAGCATAGAGCTCTGTGGGGAATCTACTGGTGACTGGTCTCTTTCCACAGGTGATCTCTCCAGTGCTACCTTCCTAGATCCTCAGTCTGAAATTGTTAAATATTGATTAGCACACTACCCAGGTAATCAAATATATATATGCATAAATAAATAAATGAGTTTGTTTACAATGACCACGTAGGGTACTGTATTAAATGTCTTAACTAGGTCAAGGTAGGCAGTATGCACCATTTTGCCCTCATCCATTGCCTTGGTGACCTTCTCAGAAAAATCCACCAGGTTCAGTAGTCATGACCTGCCTTTAACAAACCCAAAGTTGGTTGGGTCCAGTGTCTGAAGGCTTTCTATGTCATTGTTAATCATTTCCATGATAATTCTTTCCATGGCTTTGCACATGAGACTAGTCAGAATAATAGATTTGTAGTTCCTGGGATCCATTGATAGCCCACCCTTTTAGGGATGACTGTGACAGTCTTCCATTCACTTGGTACAAATCCTGTGCAGAAGCTGTGATTGAATGGTGACACCAGTGGCTTTGATAGGTCATATTTCAGGCTATTTAGGACACATCTTGGGATATTATTGGGGCCTATCAAATCTGTACATTTGGCCTTAGAAAGTACATACAAGACCTGCTCCCTACTGATAGTTGGAGGGATGTGTTAGATGGCATTTCCTGGGAGGTTGCTGGGAGTAAGAGAGAGGTAAAGTTGGAGCTGAATTTGTCAGCCAGAAGATTTGCTATATCTTCTGGTTCCAAGAGCATGGCATCATTTACCAACAGCTTGGCACACACTGTTGTGTTGGCCATAACTACAGAAGGTCTTACAGTTGTCCTTGGCCTGGGATGCTATCTTTACCTCAAAATTTGCTTTGTTGGACTTAATTAGTCCTCTTAGTTGTCTCTTCAGTTTGATGAGAGAGTTTTTAATCTTTTTTGGTGTTGCAGTTCCTAATTTTATATATTTTTTCTTTTGTTGCATAACTTGTTTAATTTTGAATTCCACCAGGGTTTGTTTTTTAGTTAGTTTTGTGATTGCTTCTAGTGGGCACAGCAGCCTATGTGCAATCACTGACATGGCTGTATAGAGCTTCTTTGAATAATTCTGTATAGGCTGCTATGTTACCTGGGTTTGGAAAGGCTTGAAATTTTGATAGGTTCTCACTTAATAAAAGGTAGTTTGCTTTAAATTAGTTTATAATTGTTACATTGTTTGATGGGGTTACAGAATTAATTTCATAGGAGACTGCTTTGTAGTCTGACCTTACCAGAGAGGAGACAACACTGGGGGGCAGCATTCTCCCATACTTGTGACTACCAAGTCCAATGTGTTTGGACCTCTAGTAGGCGTATGCACTAACTGATCCAGGGTGTTTGTATTTGCAAAGTCTAGGAATCTCTACACATGCAAATTTAGGCTCATTCAGGAGTCCCAGTTTACATAGGGGTAATTGAACTCTCCCAGGTGTGTGGAATTTGGTAGAATTACCAGAAAGGTAAGAAAGGTGGAAGAGGCAGTTAGCAACAGTGGTAATGGAGATTACCAAAAGTATAGGGTAGAGAATGTAAACACACAGCTGAAAAAATTATATGAAGGTATAAAATATATCTATATAGATAGCGAACAAAAAGAACAAGGAATTAGCTTAATTATAGAAAATTTTAAAGACTTAGCTGAGAGCAACAGCTGGCATGTCTTGCTGACAGAGTGGCAAACGCGATCTGAGGTAATAGAGAGAGGGGCGTTATGGGTAGAGTCTTAGCTCAAGAGTGTTTTGGCTGGCGCGAGCTGTATAATGGCTGTGCCGGTTCCGAGAATTGGAACCATGTCCCATTCATCAAGAATGAACAAAGATTGACAACATCAGATTATATATTTTCTTGCGTTTAGGCTCATTAAAACAGATTTTTCTGGGACTTGCATCTACTGAAGTAGGATTTGCACAATTCCATTTATATAGACAGCGGTGAATTGTTTTAGTTCTTCCTGATTGGTTAATCAGGCATTAAACATACTGCTGCTTAGGACTATGAAACTGGTGGTTCTTTTTGGTTCTGAAAGGGTGGCAACCACATGGATGGGTTTATACAATTACTAAAGTGCTCTACAGAACCAGGTCTTAAATTGGTATTATTGCATTATAATTTTCAGAAATGGGGAACTTGCCATGGGAATTTATCAGTGACAGTGAATGATATGAGGACAAATTATAAGGTGAGACAAGGAGTTTTTTTTTTCTTTTCTCCAAACTGGTCTTCTCCAATGTGGGTGCCTTGGGAAGGCCTTTGAGTTTTTCACTATACCAAAATGAGTAACTTTTCTGAAGCAAAAGACAGTTATAAGGGTCATTTTTCTCACACATAGTGAAGCTTGCAGCTACAAAAAGGCATACACAGAAATGAGAAAAAAATCATGTTCAATTTAAGAGTAAGCCATTGTAAAGGATTATTTTAGATCACAATTTAGAGTAAAAAAACATTTAAACATCTGGGAAACAAGTCAGGGCACTGGTAACAGTTTCTCTAATTTATAACATTACACTAAAACTAATTAGCACCTAATTATATTCCTTTGATATCATAAGCATTCCATTTATCTTGGTTTCTTACATATTTATCTTCATATTTTCTGTTTATACTGAATGAATCATTCAACGGATATGGACATTTTTATTGTAAATGTGTCATTCTCAGACAAATAAGCAGTTAAATCAGATGTCAGCTGTGTTTACTTCCATGCTGTTACAGATTAGAAAAACAGTAAACTGAGAATATAAGGAGCCTTTCTCTTCCCTCAGAGCAACTGTTTCTTGGACTTTGAGCTCAGATTTAAAAGTAGAGATGTCAATAAACAATCTGTATATGCAATCTGTGATAACATAAACACTGCCCACTTCAATGGGCAATTTGTTTTAAACAGGGTTTGTTGACAGTGTAACACCATTCTGTTAATGCAGCATAATATCTAAGTAGCATATCTGCAAACCACTTACTATCAAACAGGATTTTTTTCTGTGAAATAACTATATGAAAAGACTTCACGGACATTTCTACAACAGTTAAGTACTTGTTCTCTTATTTATTTCTAGCACAATGCACTGTTTTTCAGCACCCACAACAGATTATGAAGCATTCTGTCACACCCCAAATGACTTCCAAATTGTATTGTCCATCTGACATTAACAATCATGCAGAACCATAAGAACAAATACAAAGCTCTGTTGCCTATATAAATAAATACACAAATGCATAAATAAATAATAGTGTAGCCCCTTGCATGTAATGACCAAAAATTACAAACAAAAAGCTTTTCACATTTTTTGGACTCGTATAGAGCTCAGAATTATTTTGTAAAAGCATTTGCCTACGCCATAAGAAGTATACTTAAACTGTAAACTGTTTAAATCATTTGTGACATCTTGCGTGGTACATGAGAAATATGATTTTGGTGATTTCTATTTTTTCTTTTTTTTTTCTAAAGGGGTGACACGTTTGGTGCATGAATTGACATGGCTGCCTTACAGTGTTTGATTCTCCAGTTGAATTCCTGCCCAGGATGCCTTCTGTGAGAGTTTTGCATATCTTCTGTGTGTTTAGGTAGGTTTCTTGGGGCTGTCTGGTTTCCTCCCAGTGGCATGCAGGTAGGTGAACTGGAAAATGTGAGTGTGTGCATGACAGAGAGAGGGACTGACTGACTGGCATCCCATCCAGTACTGGTTCTCTGCCTAATGCCAATTAGTCTGTGTCACAGACTCTGGCTCCTCTACGACTATAAAATAGGTAAAGCTGGTGTCCAAAAATAAATAAAACATGGCCAGTGGCATGGTATTCTTGTATACATCTGTTACTGTGTCACTGACTTCATAATATTTACAAGGAAGTGTCAGTTCACAGACCATAATCATCTTGCTAATATCCACCCTGATAGAACCCCTTCTGCCTCCAAGACAAAGTAAGTCAGACCTGGGTAAATCTACAGGTGTCCTTCCAGTTGTCGAGGTGAGAGGAATCATGTATACGAAGTGGAAAGTAATTCCAGAGATGATGGAGGCACTGACTGATGAATCTGCCCCTCCAGGATATCTTATTTATGTGTTGATGCAAATTCATGTCTTTAGTTTGTGTATTTGCAAAGCCATTTGTTTTGTGGAAGAGTAGGAGATCAAGCAGAGTTTGGCTGTTTACAGCATGGAATGCTAGACATAAACCACTGTCTGCAAGAGAGACAGAGTAGAGGAAAAAAGCATCAAGCCCTCCTTGGCAATGGCGGTCCTTAGTCTGGAGATATTTTTAGCTAGGAACCTTTGGGGTCTTCATAGCTTCATGATGTGTTTGACAGCTACATATTTAAAGGGACATTATATTTTATAACTAACTGACTTTGAGAGAACATGGGCAAAATTCTTGGCTAGACTTATAAGGGCTTTTGGGCCAATATCCTAGTATCGTCCTATGAACCTATGAATGGTGAGCATCTCCAATAGGTAGAAGTATGAGATATGGGTTTTATGGGACATAGAGGGTGACGTATAGCTTGCTAAGATTGGTATAGGACTTAGTCTATGGTAATCTGGACAAGGGGGAACTCCAGCATGTCATCCTGTTTATCCATGCTTGTTATTGACGTAGATGGAGACACTTCCACCTTTAGTACCTGTCTCACAGTTGCTCATCCAAATGTGTGGAAGACACTGAAACCTTGCACTGCCAGGGTGCTCTCTGCAGCATTAAACCATGTTTCAGTAACTGCACAGACGTCAGCATTCCCCAAGGTGAGGACAGCTTGAAAGGAAGGGACCTTCTTATTTAGACTCCTGCCATTGAGCAGCAACACCTTTAGTCTTCCTTGGGTAGATTTTGCTATGTTAGAAGACTTGTGAATTTGGCATTGCCTAAAAAAGGCTCTACTGGGAAGGACAATGTTTTATCCAATATTTGAAAGCCTAGATGATAAAGGTGCAAAAAATACAGCCACCATGGTACCCAATAACATCCCAGGTTGCATCCTACATGAACTCAGGCAGGAACCTGCAGCACCACTAGGTACTCTATTCAACCAAAGCCTGAGTACTGGCCTCATCCCAGCTGAGTGGAGGACAGCCACTGTCATCCCTTTGCACAAAGATGGAGTGTCCACTGATCCAGGAAATTATACACCCATCAGCCTAACTAGCCTGATCTACAAGGCCATGGAATGGATTATTATGGACCTCATTAACAAGGACATTGGCAATCTCTAAACACTTGATCCCACACAGTTTGGCTTTGTCAAGGAGAGGTCATGCCTCTTAAATCTGGTTGAGACAATCACCAAAGCCATGGTTGAGGGGAAGATGGTGCACACTGCCTACCTTAACCTGCCCAAAGCCCTCAGTACTATTCCCCACTTGGGTATAATAGATAAACTCTCTCATCTAGGCAACAATCCATATGTTACCAGATGGGTAGCAAACTAGCTCACTGATAGAACCAACCTAGTCAAAACAGGGGAATCCAACTCAAGCAGTAGACCTGTAATGAGTGGTGTACTCCAGGGATCAGTCTTGGGGCCTCTGTTGTTTGGGATATTCTTTTCTGAGGTGCAGGCCAAAACCGGTTGGCTATGGCTGACCAAGTTTGCAGATGACTGCAAGCTGGGTGCTGTCATCAATTCCCCTAGTGATGTGGACATCCTCCAAGAGGGTCTCATCCAAACAAATGACCGGTGCCAGAAACATGGCCTCAAATTGAATATCAAAAAATGCATCATCATCCCCTTTGGAGAGAGTGACATCCCCACAAATTATCACATTAATAACAAGGTCCTAAGCATGCAATTAGTTGTGAGGGACTTGGGCACCCAGGTTGATAGCAAACTGACTTTTGACCACCATATTGCCTCTGTTGTACGGAAAGCTTTCTGCATGGTCCACCTCATTAGTAAGGGTATCTTATCCAGGGACAGGGAGGTCATAACATACCTGTATTCCTCCCTTAAGACCCATTATTGAGTACGGTGCCCCTTTCTGCATGTACCTCACAAAGCACATGCAGCAGCTGGAGAGACCACAGAGGTTTCTTATCAGGAAAATCCAGGGCCTCAAACATCTTCCCTACACAGATAGGCTAAAAGCCCTGTCCTTCTACTCAGTCTCATATAGACTCCTCAAAGGTAATCTCTGTCTGGCATACAAAGCAATCTCAGACCCTGCCTTGATTGTACTGCTGCATATCCGCAAGTCAAGCTCCACTCGAGTAATCTGCATGCACAACCTCAACCTGGTCTGTGACATCAATAGGATTTGTTGGTGAGACAGATTAGTGTCCCAGAGACACCCCCTTCTGTGGAACAGACTCCCTCTCCACGTCAGGCAGAGTACCTCATTAACTCTTTTTAAGTGCAACCTGGATAACTGGATGGGGAACAGAAAATACAAGCCTGGGATTCCACTTGTGTCCCTGCTGGGCAGGGACATCGGGTGCTGACTTCTCAGAACATGGGCTAAATTCTTGGCTAGGCTTGTAAGGGCCTCAGGGCTAATAGCCTAGTAACTTCCTATAATCCTATGATCCTAAGTTGTCTTCAGTATTTATGGTTTGTTGCTTTATAGTGATTCTGTTAAATTTAAATTGCTTTAGTCATGTGATTTTTATTGTATTTTGATTTGTTGGCTTTTTGTATAAATTTAAAGCATGCAATTATTGTTTGTTATGCATTGAAACAGAGTTTCTTCTTGAAAGCTTTGCTGTTATTATTGCTGCTTTTACTATTTTGGAATAAATCTTCTGACATGGAGTTCCTGGTTTTATTTTTGTGTGATTACTAGTAGCACATAAAAATGTCACCACATGCATACGTTTATGAAAAACTTTACAAGCAGGCAGAGTTGTACTTATTTATTTATACTGTTTGTTAAATGGGATAGAGGACTGATACAGAATTGACTCACTCCTGCAACAGCCATGGGATTTTCAACAGTAACCAAAGAGATAAGAAAGACTTGCACTTCAAAAGTGATAACACAAAATAGTTTCAAAGCAGGTATAGAGACTTGAGCATAAGACATGAAAATGTCAAAACCATGCACAGTATATACACATCTACAAATTAGGAAGTATGGAATTCCGTACATATATATATATATATATATATATATATATATATATATATATATATATATTTTTTTTTTTTTTAGTTATACAGGACACTACAACGTACAGTTTCATAGTTCTTACTGTCTTGAAGATAAAGTCCATTAGCAAGGCAAATGTATAAGACTGAAATGTACATATGGAGAAGTTGTGCAATGATATAATAGACTAATAGACAACAAATAAAAGGGAATAATGCATGGCAAAGAAAGAAGACTGCAAGAAATGAGGAGACAGAAGGTAAAGACAGAATGCAGGATAGGCCCATTTATATTCTAACCAGATGTTTAAAGCAGGTGTAAACGACTCACATTTTCTGGAAGCTTAATATTTTTTTACCCAAATTTGCTGCATGCAGATATATTACAGATTTCATTTTGAAACTTGGTCACAAAACCCAGACCCTGTGTAGAAAAATGTGGAAAAGGTGAGTTGATTATGATGATGATACTGATTGGAAGTGAAGTCCATGTTAGGTTCAAGGAGTGAGAATGCAATCTCAGAACACAAAAGGGAGATTGCAGGCCTGGCAACTCCAACAGTGCTGCTGGCCTGTGAGCAATGTTAGTAAGTAAGTAGTACTGTTTACCATTAACCTATGGCATACTAGAGTAGTTGTATTGTATATATAATGTTGTTGGAAAGATAGAACAGAAGGAGTCTATCACATTATTTTACAGGAACCAGCTGGCTTGTTGGCAAGTGATACAACAGGGCTCAGTCTGAACTGAAAGAAGTATGGTACTACAGATTTTTGGGAAGTTTGCCATGGAGGCAAAAGTGAGTACTAGTAATGCATATTTTTGTGAATGCAGGATATTTTTACCTATAGTATTTTCTGTTTCTAGAGTAAGGAAACAAGATATTTTGCTGAATCTAAGACAGAGTTAATTTTAGCTTTCAAATTGGGGACATGCAGTAACACGTCTTGCATCCAGAGTGACTTCTGAATATATGGAGGTGGGAATACACTCCTTAAGTTGCATATTGTAAGATGAGGAGGTAGGGAGACTTGGTAGATTGCTTAGTCTGTGCAAATACCAATAACATAAGTTTGTCATTTCAGAATTCTTTGCGAGTTGCTTCTTAACCAACCACAGTTGCAGGTCATGGAGAATTTGGTGAAGATTATGTACTACTGCTTTGTAGCTGGAAGAAGACTCACAGAAAACAAAGGTTGTATGACTTGAGGTCAGTGCATAGAGAGTAATTAATACACTGAAAAAACAAGGTCTAAAACTGAGCCATGGAGGACATCAGTAACAATTTTTCTGTTAAGGTGTTGCTATATTTAACCATGATTGTTAAATTTCTGAGGTAACTGAATAACCAATCTAAATTGGAGGGATTAAAATTAGAGCGCATGGGAGTTAACTCATTCACTCCAAAGGAGCTCTGGAGGTTTGCACTCTTAATTTCCAAAGACTGCATTTTAAGAGATTTTTTTTTTTTACAAAATGAAGTTATGTCCCTACATTTCAAATGTATATATATTTGGAGCTAAAAGGGTTACTAAAGAAATTTTAATGGATCAATGCTTAGCACAAACTGTTCATTAGATTCTAGGTCTTAAACTGGATTTTATAAGTAACAATATACACAGTAAATATTTCAGGTTTGTAATATCTTGTAATCAGCTTAAAATATTTCAGTAATCACTTAACCTACACACATTCTATCAACAGCAATTTGTCCTTTTGTGAGATTTCATATGAGGATATGCAGTTCTGTCTGTGTTACTAGGTTACTGAGATATTTAAAAAAAAAAAAAAGAACATTATGACAATAATGTTTTATATATATATATATATATATATATATATGTATATATATATATATATATATACATACTATATAAAACATTACGGCAAGTAATGTTACAAACAGGACCCATATATATATATATATATATATATATAGAGAGAGAGAGAGAGAGATACATATGAACAGCAATTAATATTTTTTAGCAGGAGGAGACAGAGGTCCAATAACAGTGCATTTGTGCTGTCCATAATGTACACTTCATGATTAAATCTTTCAATAGCTTGTTTGTAGCATGGTTTTGAAATTATTAATGAAAATATGAACAGGCTATATTACACACCTAGATAAGTTAATAGGCTGCAACTACAGAAACACCCATAGGTGTCACTAGGCTGCTGTGAATCAAACGTTTTGGTAAAATTAACAAAGAGGGCACCTGTAAGGTATACTTTGTGTTGGTAAGTATTCTAATTCAGTAAGAGTGTGCATGGTAGTTTGGATAACTCTATATTATATTAACCCATTTTGCTATGATTAGAGCATGATATATGGGTAAAGAAAGCTAATAAGTTAAATGTATACAGCTTTTTAAAAAAAAATTATCCGGATGAGTTATGCAAGAAAGATTGTGGACATCTAATGCACTAGATAGTCTAACACATTTGGATATGGAAATGCAGCTGCTTTTACCAAATACCTAGAAATATTTGTGTGAGGAAGACCTTAAATACATAGCATACTTAAGAAGATATCAAGTTTCCATATTGTTTTCAAAACCAGCAATATAGATGATCTGAGACAGTATATCCATGACTGTGAATGAATTTAATTACAATATCTATGTCTAACTGGGACATTTTCTTAAAGTAAAAGAATGAAAAATAAGGCTCTGTTGGGAGATGGCTGGGGATCTATCGAGTACATAGACTGGACGAGTATTGGAGAACTCTGTTGCAGAACAATAGGAGTTGAAGAGTGGAAATGTTATTTAACTAAAAAAGATCTGTTAGTTAATTTACTTTTTTCCAAAAGTATTTGGTGTTTGAGAATGTTGAGGCTTCTGTTTTATGTAGATAAATGGCTTTAGTACAAATAATTGCCTTTTGGTCTGATTACGTACTGTGATGTAACTCATTCTGTCAAGAGCAGACTGTGTTTGTTTCAAAGTTTTCCTGGCAGAGTCTCTTAGCTTAATCGGATAAGGTATAATCCACGGTGGATATTTTGGTTTTTATAACCATGCAATGAAAGGATACAGCTGATTTTCAATACTGTCAAGGGCAATAGTTTGGAAGGAGGCTGCATAACTGAAATTGGGGATGATATGAAACATTTACCAGTTTATTTTTACACTTGTGTGTTGGCTGTAGAGTTGTTTCATACAGATAACAGAATGGGGCAGGGGTAGGTTTGGGTCTTTTTAATTAGTACACACACACACACACACACACACACACACACACACACACACACACACACACACACACACACACACACACACACACACACACTTGTGCTGTAGGGAAATGGTGTACAACTCCACAAATGTTACAGTAACAAATACGAACTGTGTGCAGATATACAAGAACTAAAGCAAGGGCACATCACGTTATAATCTACCAAGTCTTTGGGGGAGGGAGTTGGTAGGGAAGAATCAGTCATATCAAAAAATGCTATGAAACATCTTTCTTTCAAGCTGTTGATGATCTGGGCTTGCATTCTTTATGTAACTGATTTCACCATGCTCAGAATTATACTGAACACGTTTTATGTTATTGTTTATACATAACTATAAGATTATAATAGAAAAATAACTTGGTATTTGAGAAATCCTGTCTAAGTACAGTGTACAAGATTTCTGGAAACTTGGTGCTGCTATCAGGGGTCATCCCACTGGCATAAAGATCAGATAGTACATAAAGGTTTATTCGACACAGTCGATGGATAAGTCATCCCGTTTCATGAGGAAGTTATATACACCATTCAAGCAGCATAACAACAGTTGTGTTAGTTTATATGGGAAATTTAATGGGAAATGCCAAAATATTTTACTATATGGCAGGATCACTGTGCTGTGACATGACCATTCCTAAACTTAAGAAGGCCATGTCATCATTCCTGCACATAACACCTCATAGCATTTCAAAATAAAAGTCCTAAGATAGTTACAAAGTCATGCAATATTTTTATTACTACTTTTTAATATCTCCTTTTGGATTTATTTATATATATATATTTTTAACATTTGTTAACCAGGTAGGTGGACTGGTCCAAGGACCTTTTTTAGGCACAACCAGGGCCATGGTGGCCAAAACAAGATGCATACATCAAAACATAAACATAAATTAAGAAATACATTTTGGGAACAGGAATAATGTTAAAGACAGACCTTTACAAACTACATTAAGTACAGGACAAGAGTCTGAGTCTAAGACTTAATATTTAGTGTAATACTAGACATATCCTAATATGAGTCCTAAGCATAGTGCAGAGTGATATGATCAGGAGAGTTTGTTTACAAAGGCATAGGAGTGAAATAATTACACTGCAGCATGGGCAGTTACAAAATTAATAACTCGATGTGTCCTTGCTTTAGTTTGAAGAAACTACGATCCCTCATAAAATCATCTAAGGCTAGCTTTGAAAGAAAAATTGCCAAGGACTCCAAAGATAACCACAAGGCATTCTTTAGCTATGTCAAGAATCTAAGTGGCAATTCCCAGATCTGCTTGGAGTTAGTGCAGAATGGCACAAAATACACTGAACAGACCGATATCGCCAACATCCTGGCAGAAAGGTTCAGTGCAAACTTCATCCCCCTCTCACCCCCCCAAAAGGCCTCATAACCATAACAGAAGAATGTAGTGCCCCTGAAATCACAGACACTCAGGTTAAAATAGCTCTCTCCAAAGCCAAAAGCACAGCATCAATGAGACTGGACGGTGTCCCAGGCTGCGTCCTACATGAGCTCAAAGATGAACTAAACCCTCACCTAAACACACTGTTCAAACTCAGCCTCTATACAGGCTATGTGCCCATAGAGTTGTGCACAGTAACAGTTATTCCGCTCCACAAAGGTGGAGCCACCACAGACCCCGGGAACTATCGTCCTATAAGCCTGACTAGTTTGGTCTGCAAGGCTATGGAGCGCGCCATCATGGATCTCATTAACATAGACACTGGAAACTTTCAAACACTGGACCCTACCCAGTTCAGCTTTGTTAAGGGCAGATCATGCCTCCTAAACCTGGTGGACTTCTTTGAGACAGTTACCAAGGCTATAGATGAGGGAAAGGTGGTCGACACAGCCTACCTAGACCTCACAAAGGCCTTCGACATCATTCCCCATTCTGGTATTATAGACAAGCTCACCAGCCTGAACATAAACCCCTACGTCATGAGATGGGTTGCCAATCGGCTCATGGTCAGAACCCACATGGTAAGAGTTGCGGGAGCTAGGTCTGACTCTAAACCGGTTACAAGTGGCGTTCCCCAGGGCTCAGTCCTAGGACCCCTCCTGTTCAGCATATACTTCTCAGAGGTACAAGCAAGCACCGGAGGACTATGGCTGACCAAGTTCATAGATGATTGCAAACTAGGGGCTATAACTGACTCTTAGGCTGACACAGACATCCTCCAAAAAGGTCTCACTGAGACAGATACCTGGTGTCTAAACCATGGCCTCAAGCTAAATGCCAAAAAGTGCATAGTCAAAGTGGTTAGGAAATCCTTTTATGTGGCCCACCTAATCACAAAAGGGTTTGCAGCCAGATCAAAAGAGGTCATTGTGCCCCTCTACACATCACTCATCAGACCCATCATAGAATACAACGCCCCATTTGGGAAGTACCTTACAAGACACCTGCAACAGCTGGAAAGACCACAGAAGTACTTCACCAAGAGGATCACTGGCCTCAAACAGATGCCCTATGCAGCTCGACTGAAGAAACTCCAGCTGTACTCGGTTGCATACCGCCTACACAGAGGTGATCTCTGCCTGACATACAAGGCCATATCCAACCCAGAATTGATGGACATGCTCCACCTAAAGAAAACCATATCCCCTCAAGCCACATGCTCTATGGATCTAAACCTCACCACAACAATAAATAGGATGTGCTTGTGGGATAGATTCCTGTCCCAGAGACTTCCCATGCTCTGGAACATGATTCAGATCTACATTAGGCAGAGCTCCTCACTAACACTCTTCAAGATAAACCTTGACGAGTGGATGGGAAACAGGAAGTTTATCCCGGGGACCACTTCAGTGGCTCTGCTGGACAGAGGCACAGGGAACTAATCTAAGGGGGCTGCGAAAGCCAACACATTCCAGCTAGGCTTATAAATGCCTTTAGGCAGATAGCCTAGTACCTACCTATGAACCTATAATAAAATAGCAGTAAACATAGTCAAGAACCTTCTTTCTGTCAAGTACTTGTCACAGCCGTGTTACTTCTCATATCTTATGAAGAAAAGATAGTCTTGGGAAGAAGTGGGTGATACATTGCTAAGGTTTGAGGATAAGGTAGAGGGATACACAATGGTAAAGATAAGAGTAGAATAAAAGTTTATGGAACAGGAGACAGATGTAGATCTGAGAGGCAGGAAATATATTAACCGTTATCAATTAATCAAGTACATATATTTTGTTCAAGCAAATGGGAATGAAATGACTTCTTGAATGACAACAGGTTGCCTGCCAATATGATGGGTTCAGATAAAGAGTTCCAACAAGCTGGTGTCAATTTAGAGAGAAGGCTCTTTTTGCAAGAGTAAAGGAAGGCATGAAAAAGATGGAGAAATTTGCATTGTAATAACTATTTTTGTATCATTATATCTACAACTAATACTTTGGCCACTGATTCTGGGATCCTCTTCAAGACCATTTGATCCCAGTTAAAATGAAAGCCAGTTGTTCAAACAGCTACCTGGATAATAATCCTAAAACAAAGAGTGGAGTCTTTCAAGTCTTTGGCATCAAAGAAAGACATACAACTCAGATGTGACTGATAATTAAAACTGCACTTACAAAGGAGCAAGGTTTGCTAGAATTAACACTTGAAAACTTCCAGCTTTATTCACATACAGAGAAAAAGCCCAAACTATGACTCAGGCAACCTGAGTTCATATAGTGGTATGGATGCCTGTTGGGCCTGAAATCCAGATAATCCCCCTGCTGTTATATGGGTGACAGCTCTATTGTCCTCTGTTTGTCTCTTGTCTCTTGGACATCTTAATGGTTGTAAGAGGCAGCAGAGAAAGGGGAGGATGATGGGCATCAATTCAGAGAGAAAAAATGCTCCCCCCAAAAAAAACATTGAAAGTAGAAAAAATTAGTAGAAAATCATGTTTGCAGGGGGGGTGTATACAACTGCACCTTTGATGTGGTGCATGTGATACACACACACACACACACACACCCTGGTTGCTTATATATGCTGATTCTGAAACTGCTGAGAAAGAAGAAATCCCTGACATAACACAATTGTATTATGTTTACACACATCAGACACCTTTGACATTAATGATGCCCCAGTGTTAATCACCAATGTCTTGCACTTCAGCCTAACATCCAAGGTTTACCCTAACTCCTCTTATCTGACCGGGTGTGCTGTGATGTACGATGTAGCCACTTATATACATACATTTCCTGCATATGTACAACTTATGCTCTCTGAAGTATGAATTACTATTGTGCTTCAGGGTAGCACCTGCTATCCATAAGCAGGTATTTCTGCATTAAGCAATAGCCATCCCTGTCCCTCAAGGAAGCATCACTGGGATTCAGCTGCGGTCAGCCGATCACCCAATATTCAGGTTGCTAGTTGAACCTACACTGCATCAGCAGCCTTGCTTGCTCAGTGGCTTAACAATAAATGACATTCTTTTTAGCTCATTTACCTATTTGTTTGTGTCTCACTTTAAACCTCGCCCTAATTATAACTGAATTACATAAATGGATTTAAGAAAATATAGATAATTTAAAGCAACATTCTAGGAAACAGATAATCCATTTTACAGTTGTATGAGCCAATAACTGAAGAAATAAATAAATAATAAACAAAAGTTTCCTGAACTGTGCACCCTTGGACATTTTTATGTTAACAATTGCCAAAATAGCCGGAACATGATCATATAACAACCCAGAAAAAGAAAATTTGCATACTGTGTTACAAACTGGGATATTTGCAATGGACTACATTGCTGTACAACAGACTAATGCCCTTTACTGAGTACTAAATAATTACATCCTTTTGAACCAACTACTAACCTGGGCTGAGGCTGAAATTGGCCAATATTTATCAGTGCACTACTTGGGTAAACAAATATAAATAAAAATAAATTGCATTTCATGCTGTGTTCAAAAGGCAGATACTTGAATGCTCCAGATGTTTCTTATCTTTACAGTTGCAGAGCTAAGCATGCCATCGCATATTTTAATTTGTGCATTTTTTGCTGCACAAGTTTTTTCAGTTTGCACATGTTTAGATGTGCCCATCAAACTAAAATGACATTTCACATATGTATTGCTCTCCCCAAGTCAGAAGCATTTTCATTACCACATGGATGAATGGTGCAAGAATGCATATCCTAATTACAGTTGTACTTTTGCAGCTAATATGGGTTTTCTAATTTATTTAGCTTCTGTATGCTTTCTCTGTTTAATTTACATACTTATTTAAGATTCAGACTGAGTGTGTTTAAATCTAAGCTTTGTTAGTGAAAGAACAGAAATATCCAGTTACTTCCTCATTGTGTTTTGTAGAATCTTACCCTATAGTGCTTAAATCCTAAAGCAGTCTACTTCATTTACGTAGACCTGGCTTAGCTCATCTGACCTTTAAAAATACCTTAGAGAAAACCTAATGGATCTTTGTATGTCTCACTGTTTTAATGGAGATTAATGACTGAAACTCTACCCTATTCTTTACTTAATCTCCTGTTACTATAACTACTCTGTCTGCGAAGGCCAAGAAACATGGGCTTATTTCTGAAAATGGAACTTCTGTCAAGTGCATTCAGCAAGTTAAAAAAAAATGCTCCCATTAAATTATATATGATATAAATGTTTACAAAGCAGCAAGAGGGTTCTCCTTCTTCTTGGTCATTACCAAAGCAAAATATTTGTGCAATGAGTCATTCAAACTAAACTTTTATCCAGCACACACATTCATGTATCATAAATACAGCAGATCCCTCCTTCCCAGATATATCATCTGTTGCATTTGCTAAAAATTAAGCCCGTGCATCTGTTCATTCTTAATTACTGACTGTATAATACATGACCCCAGTGTACGGGTAAAGAAGGCTGAATGCTTAGTATGTTACTGAGCACACCTAACCACAGTCACAGGCTTTAATTTACACAGTGGCGATTAACTACAACTGCCAAGTGAACACCCACTTTTGCATTAACTGCCTAGTGAATGTTATTTTAAGATAATATTAACCAGTTTTCAACAAAAGACAATTCTGCAGTGCTTTAAAAATATGAATACATAAAAATGCAAGAAGACAAGGACACACTGACAGAGAAACCATAACCACATTTATGCTGAATTTGTGGAACATATATAAGGTATCTGTATATAGAAGGCAGCATTAGCATTACTGCTGGCATGAATTCTATACTGCTATATAGCAGCAGCTATATCACAGAAGTCAAAATGTTAAGGTAATATGTTGTCAGTAACAGTGAACTTTGGATAACTGTACCACTTATAGTTCATTAACCACTATATATCACAGGTTTAGGCTTACTGCTATACAAGGTCTCACTGAGAGTTCAGCACAGAGGATTAAAGCTGCCAGCCAGCTTTGTCCTATAGTTCTGTATTTCATTCCCTGCACTACACATTTACTTATTGTATTACTCTGAGCCAGACAGTTAATCAACGTTTTGGGTTACTCCTGAAAAGAGACATAGGCATAGAGGGTCTACCCCTGGATGAAGTAAAAAAACAACAAAAATTTGTTTCCAACTTCACCCTTATATTATTTCTAGTACAAGTTTCTTTTTTTGAACTACTGATTTATTTGGAAACTTAATTTCATAATGAATACATTTAAAAGGAATGGTATACATTCTGTACCACGAATGTAAGCATTTTTGTCATTTTTATTTTACGCTGAAGTTGGAATTACACTGCTATAGTCTGCTTGGTGTATTACAATTGTCCTTGCAAATCTTCAGGACAAAGAATGTTCAGCTGTGGCTATTCCAGTGACGCATCAAAAGTATTGAATGTAGAAACCTTGTTGTATCAATCCTAGTAGGACCAGCCTTCCATAGAGTTCAACAGGAAGGAATACAGTTTACATGTACATATTGTTTATAACTTTTTTCACTCTGTACATTGGACGCCCTTGAAAAAAGGAGCACATCTAACTGCAGAGAGACCCAACCATGAAAACAAACAAACAAATGAATAAATTAATAAATAAAATAACCAGAATTCCTTTTTTCAGAGGAACAATTTATCTTAATCACCTGAATTACCACAGTGTTAACAGCTGTCAAAGTAACTTTTATGTATGTTTTTTGCATAAGTAATGCCTGTAATACTCAAACAGGGAACTCCACTCAATATCAGCTGAGTGAGAACAAGTCGAAAAGGGGAAACAGCTGCAAACTGGCAGGATGTCACATTTAGGAAGGCTGCCAGGAGAAAGGCAGTGACAGACAGCAGGGTGGAAATGACTTATGGGAATTATAAACAAGGAAACAGGTGGAGGATCTAAGAAGGTTAGCATGAGGTCAAGGTGAAGGTATGCATACTGGAGGGGGAGGGTCAAACAAATGGCCACTTGTTCTCCATCATTTATAAGTCTGTATCTGCTGATAGTTTTAAGGAGTGCATAATGAAAACAGTCCTGTTGGTTTACTAGTGTACAAAATCTCCTACAGTTCTTTACTTGTATTGTTTACTATAGCAATCACCCACGGCTGGGTGTGGGTAATGCCGGATTTACCCACACCCAGCCGTGGGTTACTGCTATTATACAATGGTGTTACTTTTGTGTTGTGTTATGTTTGTGTTGTTGTTATTTAGGATTTTGTTTGCTTTACTTTGCATTCTTCCACTTTTTGTGAGATAAAAATAGTGCACACTTTGACTTCGTGTTTATTGTTTATTTGTCTTTTAATTTAAATACAAGTTATTATCAATTTTTCAAGAGATATTAGGAAATAATTATATAAGTATAGTTTTAAAGCTTTTGGTATGTCTTTGTGTTGTAGTTTCTTTTATAGTTAATGGCTGTTTACTGTATGTGTGTTGTTCGGTATTCATTTTATTTTTAAAAGACAGTAAGACAGTAAAACATAGTTTTCAGTTGTAGAATGCTTTTGTATGTTTTCTGTTTGCTACTAAGGTGTTTTTGTATGGTTTAGTTCATTTGAAGTTGTTGGTGCATGATATGTTAGAGGCTGGATTTAGGTTACTTTGCATTTGCAGTGTCTACACAGTTGCTTGGATTGGGAATCAGTGTGCACAATTGCGAGTTTGCATTGTATGATAATGATTAGGCTGTACTGAGCAACCAACAGAAGCACTTTCTAGATTCTAGGAGAGAATGGCAAAAACACATTTGTAGTTAAGCTATGTTTCGTGATCCAACATCGAGAAATGTGCTTGTAACAGTAAGCGACTGCAGTAGCAGAGATAAAAGGGTACTTTTCTGTTATCTAGTCTCCTACTGTTTGTTTCAAGGAGCTCAACTGTCTGGCTTACTGTGATTATATTTTCAAACAAAATGCATAGCGGCTCTTCTTTATTTGCAGGTTTAAAAGCTGACATCTCCACTTCCTTTTGTTCTTGCTCATGTATCGTTATTTCCTTGTTATTTTTATTTTCTTCCCAGGAACACTATTTTTATCCAAATTTTTACAGGTCTGTCCCAGACATTGAGCTTAAAGAAACACCTTGGGTGGATTCTCTAATACAACCTCACTAAAACTACAGCTGTATTTTTCAAATACAAAAAACATACGTTACATAAAAAGTTTAATGTTCAAGGATGGTGAAGCAATATTGCCCAATCAATTAAGGAAATATATGTTGACAAAGCTATATCTGTCACTCTTAAATTGGTAAAAAAAAATAAAACATCTATTTTGGTGAAAATAAGTGTGTAAAAAGACCCAGAGTTTTGTATCTGTACTCCATATTATGTCAATAATCCAGGAGGTAAAATGGTTCGTTCCTTAGTTTATCCAAAGAGACCTTAAAGTAAAGAAGGAACAGATTTGTTTCTGTTTTAAAACTGTTTATATTTGATGTGTCCAGCTAATTCTCAAAATTTCATGAGGTAAACAGATACAAGAAGCAATATGTGACTAATACACTTAAGGCTATGTTTTAATATGCAAGTCTGTCTGGTAATGTTTTACGATTTTCAATAAAATGTGGAAATACGGATTTTTTTAGTCAAATGAGTTTCAACATTTACATTCTTCAGAGGACATATGAGGGACACTAAAAGTTTGTTTCAAGTTGTGGCTGCATGATTCCTTAGCGGCCAGACTTCTTACTTAAGTTAGTTTGGATTTACAATGTGCATGCTGGTTGTATTGGCCAATCAGCATGCATGTTCCTCGGGCTTTGCCGAGTTTCCATTGTATAATAAATATTAACACACAGTGTTCAGTTTAATACAGATAAGGCATTAATGTGAGTTTATTTTTAAACTTTTTATTCCCTCTACCTTATCTTAGTCATTCAAATCTTTACTAGGTTTCTACAGTACTATTGTTTTTCTACTCTCTATTTATCAATTCCACTGAACAAAAAAAAAAAACAGCAATCTTTTTTTTTTTCACCTATTGTATTTTCTTGGTTATGCTTATGAAACAGTTTATGTACTACTTTTCCATTTGTAAAATATTTCTTTTTTGTATAACAAGTGTTGTTCTATATTACTGTCTTTTTGTGGAGATTTTTTCCCCAGGCCTCTACTGAAAATAGACATGTATCCAGCTAGACTAGCCCGGTCAACAAATGTAAAATAAATAAATAAATAAATAAAATTATTTATTTTATTTATTAGAATAATTATATTTCACAGGAATGGGTGGATCATGTGTTCTCACATCCCCAGCTGTTTAGTCATTTAGTAGTCATCCACTCTTTACTGCCATCACATAATAGGTTTTGCTGATAAAAAGTGCTTCACGCAGTTGCCTATAAGGCTTGATGAAAAGGGTAGATGGCCTCTTGATCTGTGCTTTGATTTGAACAAATGAAGATGCTGACAGAAGACATACAATAATCTAACTAGTTCACCTAATTTTTGTAACTAAGCTCCTTACAGCAGCACTCCCCAAACTCTTGCCTCATCCTGTTCTTGCCCTGTGCCAAGCAGCTCTGAGGCCTGCTGATAGCTTATGCTGCATCACTATGTGGGACAGTACAGTCTGGGACATTACTATGCTCTCTGTGAAAATACATTCTGCAAAGTTGATCCTTAAACATACCTCTCCTGGCCACTACCAGTGGCTCCATTTTCTTCCAAATGTCCTTACTCTTCAGCCCCCCTCCCCCCATTGTATCCATATGACGTACTATATCCAAGTCTGTCCGAAATTCTGAATCATTTTTCATTTTCCGTAGGGCTCGGTCCTAATGGGCTAAAAAGAAAAGCAGCCATAAAACTACTGCTCTGTTTTCCTCTTTATCAAAAATACTGCATAAATACTGCATAAATACTGCATAAATATGAATAAAAAGAAAGGCAGCCATAAAACTACTGCTCTGTTTTCCTCTTTATCAAAAATACTGCATAAATACTGCATAAATGTGAGTACTTAAAACTCATACAATACTAAGGCTATTACAACGTCTTTTCTGAGATGTAACACAACTTCAGATCAGCGCATGGAAATGACAAAGCCATAACTGATATCATTAATATCTGTCAAGATCCTGAACTCATTTCAGAAATGTCAAAATCTTTTGACATGGTTGCTCATAACACACTACTATATACTATCATGTCTACCTACAGATGAACATTCAGTGCAAACTTGTAGTTTGTTAGTTACTTAGAAAAGGGGTGCCAGTCGTAAGGTGGAAGAGTGCACTCTGACTCCCATCTGTAGTGACACAAGGGGTCCTTCGAGGCTCAGTGTTAGGTTGTCTCTTATTCAAAACCTTTATCAGTGATGTTGCAAGCCACCATTAAATTGTCAATTTAGTGCAATATGCAGATGATGCAACAGCTAACAGTCATTCTCCTTAATGGTGTGTGTGTGTGTGTGTGTGTGTGTGTGTGTGTGTGTGTGTGTGTGTGTGTGTGTGTGTCCTGAAATACACTGTCATCCTATCCAGGATTAATTTCTTATCTTGCACCCAGTGAGTATAAGGATATTCTCTGGCTATCCCAGAACGTATGAATAAATGAATGACTGCATATTATAAACATCTGTTATTAGAAAGTTGAAAACAAATGTAATTATATTAGCTCATCCAGATTTGCATTAAATCTTGGAGTGAGCTACTAGTTATTTTTTGTTTACTGGTAAGTACAGATTAACTGCATTAGTTTAGCTAGATTTGTTTTACTTATGTGCATATACTGTGAATTGTTTACTTACCAGTAAAATCTTTCCCTATGCTCCATCAGCTTACCATCAGGTTTTAGAGACTGATAAACATAACTCAGATAAAAACACACAAAAATATTTCTTATTTATTTTTATTTTCATTTCTTTTTGCTTACTGGATTTAGTTAAAAACCCCTTTTCAGTGGAAGCCTGGGTAGAAAAGCTCCAACATACTATAAACATTTTTAAACAGGCATGCAGTAATATAAATGAAGAGACATTAAGTAAAATACATTAACTATTACACATATAAATTTGCTAATTAGATTACAATCATATGACATAAAGGCAACTATTTCAGTATAAAAGATACTTATCCATTAGTAGATGGTGGATTAGTAGATTTCTGCAGCAGTACAAGCCCTTCTGTAACCCCATGTGTGGATTTGTCACCACACTCTCCTAACGTGTGTGTGTGTGTGTGTGTGTGTGTGTGTGTGTGTGTGTGTGTGTGTGTGTGTGTGTGTGTATGGATAGCTGGAGATTCAAGTAAGTGTTTATATTTTAAGGGTTTTGGGTAGATATTTTAGTGTATGTTACTGTGTTGGGAAGTTGTAGGTGTAGATTACGGTATGTAGGTAAGAGTGTGAGTGTGTTAAGTGTTGAGAATGGTGGTGTGTTAAGTGTTGAGAATGGTGGTGTTTGTAAGTATGTGATGTGTGTTTGTGTGAGGGGAATGTAGATTGTGTAGTGGAGGGTTTCGTGTCTTTTTTTAGTGCGACCTCGGAGTTAGTATATATATATATATGAGTAGCGGGGGTGTGGGGGGGGTGCAGGGGGGTTTGCCCCCCCCACTTATATGTAGGGTAGGTTTGTGTATTTGTGCTGTTGTGATTGTGTGTATTTTGTTTGTTTGTTTTAGTGTGGGGAGGAAGGTGTATGTGTGTTTGTGTGGTGTAGGGTGTATTTAAAAGTAGCAATTTTGAATTTCGTGCTTTTGGTGTTTCGGTATTTTGATTTTTGGTTTTATAGTCTTGAGATACTGAAATTCAATGTTTCAGTATTTCGAGATTATAAAGTGAATCTATATATATATATATATATATATATATATATATATATATATATATATATATATATATATATATATATGTGTGTGTGTGTGTGTTTTGTGTATGTATTCACAGAGCCTCCTCAGAACATGTCACACTCCCTGCTAATGTAAACTAATTATGAGATTTCACATCCAAAGGAAAGGGTCATGTTCCCCTTCTCAAAGGATTGTTCATAGGTTCATAGGATGATACTAGGCTATTGGCCTGGAGGCCCTTATAAGCCGAGCCAAGAATTTGGTCCATGTTCCCTCAAAGTCAGCACCTGTTTCCCCTGTCCAGCAGTGCCACAGGTGGGATCTCAGGGGTAAAATGTATAGCCATTCCACACAGACAGGTGAGACAGACACACTGCTGCAAGGCGGTATATTTACACACACACACACACACACACACACACACACACACACACACACACACACACACACACACACACTCACAGAGTTGCCCTTTTTTGAGATTAGAACCGCTACCTATCTAGTAGTATATACTATAGTACTAGCTACTTATCGCATGCGCCAAGGAGCTTATGTCAGTTATTGCAAAACTCTCAACCATCCGCATTATTGACCAAAGTGCATTGACAATGCAGAAGTCAATATTAGCTATGACTGACCAATCCCATAGAAACTGCACTCACACAAACACATGCACACACACACACACAGATCTAGAGTGATAAACATCATGGTCAAACCGCAGTTGGCATAAATGAAAAAAGAACACCATAGTGCACTTCCACCTCATGCTATGTAAGTCAAATAAGTAAAAAAAAAAAAAAAAAAAAATGTGATCAAACAAAATAACAGACAAGCTCTCAAGGAAAGTACCCTGGTGGAGTTTAAGTACGCCTCTTGTAATAAGTAGATATTACACATACATATACATATAGATATTCACACACACACACACACACACACACACATATATATATATATATATATATATATATATATATATATATATATATATATATATATATATATATATATATATACACATATATATTCACACACACACACACACACACACACACACACACACACACACACACACACACACACACACACACACACACACACACATATATATATATATATAATTATGGGAACAGCTTCTTTTTCCTGGGACTCCAGTGAAAATAAGATCTACACATCTAGGCATTCACAGTCAACAAACATAAATAAATACAAACATATACACATTCATAAATAAAACAGTAGAGATGTGCTACATTAGACTGTGCACCTCTCCTTGCATTTTTGTGGCTCTCCTGATTACTGCTGTTCCTGAAATGCACAGTGGTTTTCCCTAGACTTCCACCTGAGGTCAACACTGCAGAAGGGAGTTTCTGAACCCTCCTGCTGGAGTGGCAGACTTGATCTCTGTCCCCTAGAATCCACTTATCATCATTGGGTCTATCAATTGTCTAACTTATCAAACTTGCATCACTGGTGCTGCAGTTAAGACTCAGGCCCTATGCCTTTGGAAGCCAGCAGCCTCACTTTCAGAGGTGAAACACTGTTAAAAGCAACATCTGCAGGCACAATGATTGAACTCCAGACAACAAAGGCAAGATCTGCAGAGGTTCTGAATCATAACCTAATGGATAAAATCACTCTTAGAGGGCCTTTGCTTCTTAGGCATAGAAGGTAGATACTTTCCAAATGATGCACAGTGGGTGATCATAACGTTGACAGTGTGAAGAAAGAACTGGGGTTCATGGGGCCATGCAAATTCCTTAAACCTTCATGTACGGATGCGCAATGTGGCCTAAAGACGGTATGTTTGTGAACCCAAGAAAGTGTTATCGACATGCTTCCATCTTATCAAACTACTTGACTTCTTTGAAGTATGGAATGTCATGCAAAAGTGCAGAACTCATGCAAACACTAATGGCAGTATTGCTGTATTCTTACATCTTGGAATCACACAATAAAGTATACGAACTCAAGATTTTTTGAAAAGCCAAAAAGTGAGAGGGACACAGAACCACAATGAAGCAAGTGTCCTGCTCACAGTCTATACAGAACTCACTTTTATACTCATAAATCAAGAAATTATTTTTCACATACACACACACACACACACACTAACCTAAGAAAAGTATGAACCTCAGAGGTATTACCTCATTGACCACTGATCTTCTTTCAGACTACTGTAGTTTTGTGCTCAGATGAAATGAAGAACAAATACTACATTCATTTATTGGATTCATTAAGGATATCCACACCTCCAGGCTAGTTGCTCATTGTGACGACCGTGCCCTGGCACAGCAATCAAGGAGCCTCAATCCTCACCACTAACACCAGGGAGATTGTCTCATAGAAGAGGAAAGGATAACTAATACACACAGTAAAGTACAATTTCCCTTAAGTGCACACAGAGATCACAGTCAGTCTGGGTCTGGCTGCTCACTTGCTCACCAGATCCCCAATAAGACTCCGCACTAGCACAGCTCTAGGGCCCAGGTCTCAGCCTAACTGGGCAAGCTAGAACCTCCAGTACCCTCTCTGTCCAACCAGTGCTTTGTGTCCCTGCCAAGTAGCTGACACAACACATACACACTTTGAGATAAGTATTTATACAACTTCACAGACACTCCTGGGAAAGGCTGACACAGATTCTCCAGCTGTGCCCCTTTACCAAGACTATACGGTAGTAATTACTGCCACCACCCAGTTAATAATATCAGCTACTAAAAGGCCCTTAAAAGGGTGTCCAATTACTACTGTGCAATATTATTATCCAATGGTAGTATGACTAACAGTCAAGGCTTACTTTAGAGTGGCCTATTACAATAACCTCTATAAATATGCAATGTATTCTAGAGCTTATCTTTACACAAAGCAGCCACAGGTAGAAGGTTTTAAAAATATTTAATAATAAATAATTAAAACACAAGACACAACTACTACACCACAGAGATATCTAAGAGTTCAGAGATCACAAAAAACTTAAAATAATATCGTAGGAAAGATCTGATTGCACAGAAAAATATTTAATCTAACTTTCTAATCTTTAGCTAATCTTAAGAGAAACCAACACGTGTAGCAGTCACGAAACAGACCCTTCGCCACCAAGGAAACCAGTCCAGGAGCGTTTATTGAATAAAATAACACAGTTAACACTAAGCAGGAAAATACTTAAAAGCAAAAGGCATGTAAGAACGTGAACGCCTTAATCCATAAAACATAAAACTCCATGCGTTTTCGTCAACTTCCTGACTTGATTTGAGTTCTTTTGCAGTTCCTGTCTTGGTGTGAATCTTAAGAGAAAACACAGTGCTACAATCCTACTTACATACATAAAGAGCATAAGCAGTGCTGGGTTAGATGTCCAAAGTCAAAATGCTTTTTGGTCTCTTGTGAGAAATAGTATTTAAACATTACTAACAAACATGTCTCTAAGGCCCTCCCAAAATGACATCATTTTTGACACTTAGGTTTTCCCAGTATTCATACTGCATCATCTTGACACCTGCTCTGAGTTCCCAGGCTAATAGTAATTCCATTTACATTATTTAGCAAGCTAACACCTACACAGGAGAATACTACAATAAAAGGCATTTCACATATACACTCTAGCAGAAACCAAAGTAATAAAGCAGCTACCACATGTACACTCTAACAATTATTCCTTAAGTTAAGACAATAGGAAGAATGTGTTCAGCTAGCCGCTCTGGCACCATTTTTTAGATAATTGTACTTTCAAAGACATTTGAAATGCCTGGCTTGGTTTTTCCCTTACACCATATGGCAATGTTGTAACAATCTGGAAGTTCACATTTTACAGTGTTTTCTTTACACTCAAGAAACTTGCCTGTATTTTACATTTATTATCAAGAAAACATGCCTGTATTTCACATTTATTTACAAATGCCAGAATTAGATATCAAATTCTATTTGACTAGGCTGGCAGCCTTCGTCCATCTGTCCCCAATCGTCACACTCAGCATAATGCATCCAAGGTTATCCAAGTGCAACTAACTCTGGGCAAAACTGCAATCCAAATTGTAGCTTGCTACAGATCCCCACCATGCCCCAGGATTCCCACTCCTCTTTTCTTGCTATACTGGAAAATATTAGGGTTCAATCAAACATCGTAATAATGGGCGATTTCAACCCCACCATTAACTGGGAAAACCTCTCATGTACCAACTCCTTTGCTCAAAGCTTTCTGGAAATCATAAATTCTAATGCCCTGGTTCAACTTATCCACACACCCACTAGGGGCAAAAATATCCTAGGCCTAGTCATTACCAACATGAGTGACTGGTGTTCCACACCTGAAGTCAACTCCTCGTTGGTCAGATCTGACCATAAGCTAATCACCCTAGATATCCACATCCTGCTTCCACCCTCTCCCCATTAAGGAAACCACAGTAAAACATTTCTCCACAACCAACTTCATGCTTCTTAAGACAGAAGTGGCGAACTTCACACAGTGCAGACTAGAGAGGTTGTTGACTGCAACTGAGCTACAAAATATAAGTATCTTAATTTTTTTGATTATTTTTACAGATTACTGTTTTTACAATTTAATATATATAAAGCACTTTGTCTATTCAGTATCTTCACAAATCCTTATCTGTTTAAAAACTTTCATTTGTCTCTCTAGTGCTGTCTGTAGGCTATTGTGTAAACTGAAACATCTCCTCTGTGTAATTATCTCTTGGCTAGTGGGGGCTGGTTCTTTTGTGTTCTTGTAAAAAAAAAAAGTTTCTGTCTTTTGCACACAGTGCAGACTAGAGAGGTTGTTGACTGCAACTGAGCTACAAAATATAAGTATCTTGATTTTTTGATTATTTTTACAGATTACTGTTTTTACAATTTAATATATATAAAGCACTTTGCCTATTCAGTATCTTCACAAATCCTTATCTGTTTAAAAACTTTCATTTGTCTCTCTAGTGCTGTCTGTAGGCTATTGTGTAAACTGAAACATTTCCTCTGTGTAATTATCTCTTGGCTAGTGGGGGCTGGTTCTTTTGTGTTCTTGTAAAAAAAGTTTCTGTCTTTTGCACACAGTGCAGACTAGAGAGGTTGTTGACTGCAACTGAGCTACAAAATATAAGTATCTTGATTTTTTTTGATTATTTTTACAGATTACTGTTTTTACAATTTAATATATATAAAGCACTTTGTCTATTCAGTATCTTCACAAATCCTTATCTGTTTAAAAACTTTCATTTGTCTCTCTAGTGCTGTCTGTAGGCTATTTTGTCCCACCCTCCATCCCTGTTGGTGTCTTGCTCTTATACTTGGTGGCTTTGCAGTTGCCCGCCCCTACTGTGACATACCTCCCAGTCTAGTGTCATTAGCTTATTCTGCTTAATACAGAGAGAACATTTGATAAGGCCTTCTGTTCCTCCTTTTTCCCTTTCAAAAAGTAAAACAAAACTTTTTTTTTTTTCTCTTTCGCCTGACCCTTCTTGTGTTCTGACTGTCCTTCTCAAACATTTTGGAAATATACATTATATTTCAGAGCATTTGCTATAACTGTATTTGCTATAACTGATTTAAGTATTTTTCTGGCTTTTTGATTATTTACTGCTTAGCGACTGCATTTTAGCCTGTCTATACAGTTCTGCATTCTATTTAAACTGTTTTTGTGTTGATTAACTATTTTGCACTTTTAAAAAGTTAGTTGTTGCCTAATTTTACCTGTAGGCTAACATACTCAGGTGCGCTAGCCGCTTAAAAGCATTTATAGCATTTACTGTCTGTTTTCTGCAAAAAAAAAAAAAAAAAAAAAAAACTTGTTTTCCCGCCTTACTGAACTAGAATAGTCCAGTCTTCAGAGTTTGCTGATCTCTGGGCTTTGTCTTGGTTCCTGTGCTATTCCATATCCTTATTTGGATAAAAGGAAGCGTCTTTGTTCACCAGTGGGAGTGGGGAGCACTGAGCGGCCTATTTGTCCCTAGAGGAGTGGTTCCAGCCAGAAACTTGTAGTCTATTGGCCATTTTGGGTCAATTCCTAGCTCTTTCAGCCCCCTGTAATAAAGCCCGCTTTAGCGCGCTTTTTCGCTTGTATTCAACTCAACACAGCTCCTCGTGGTGTCCTGCAGAGTTCTACAAGCAGCAGAGAGCAAAAGAGTGACTTTTTCCTGATTTAAGTATTTTTTTTCTGGCTTTTTGATTATTTACTGCTTAGTGACTGCTTTTTCGCCTGTTCATACAGCTCTGCATTCTATTTAAACTGTTTTTTGTGTTGATTAACTGTCTTGCACTTTTAAAAAAGTTATTTGTTGCTTAATTTTACCTGTAGGCTAACACACTCAAGTGCACTAGCCATTTAAAAGCATTTATAGCATTTACTGTCTGTTTTTCTTCTGTAATCTTGTTTTCCCGCCTTACTGAACTAGAATAGTCCAGTCTTCAGAGTTTGCTGACCTCTGGGCTTTGTCTTGGTTCCTGTGCTATTCCATATCCTTATTTGGATAAAAGGAAGCGTCTTTGTTCACCAGTGGGAGTGGGGAGCACTGAGCGGCCTGTTTGTCCCTAGAGGAGTGGTTCCAGCCAGAAACTTGTAGTCTATACGCCATTTTGGGTCAATTCCTAGCTCTTTTCAGCCCCCTGTAATAAAGCCCACTTTAGCGAGCTTTTTCGCTTGTATTCAACTCAGCACAGCTCCTCGTGGTGTCCTGCAGAGTTCTACAAGCAGCAGAGAGCAAAAGAGTGACTTTTTCCTGATTTAAGTATTTTCTTCTGGCTTTTTGATTATTTACTGCTTAGCGACTGCATTTTCGCCTGTTTATACAGCTCAGCATTCTATTTAAACTGTTTTTGTGTTGATTAACTGTTTTGCACTTTTAAAAAGTTATTTGTTGTTTAATTTTACCTGTAGGCTAACACACTCAAGTCGCTAGCCGCTTAAAAGCATTTATAGCATTTACTGTCTGTTTTTCCTCTGTTTTCTGCAAAAAGAAAAAAAAAAAAATCTTGTTTTCCCGCCTTACTGAACTAGAATAATCCAGTCTTCAGAGTTTGCTGATCTCTGGGCTTTGGCTTGGTTCCTGTGCTATTCCATATCCTTATTTGGATAAAGGGAAGCTTCTTTGTTCACCAGTGGGAGTGGGGAGCACTGAGCAGCCTATTTGTCCATAGAGCAGTGGTTCCAGCCAGAAACTTGTAGTCTATTGGCCATTTTGGGTCAATTCCTACCTCTTTTCAACCCCCTGCTATAAAGCCCACTTTAGCGCTTTTTCGTGATTTAGCAGAGTTGCCCATAGAGCACCATCGGGCAGCGCCGGTTAAACAAGGTTAAACTATTTCTGGCTCCATAAAGTCTGCTTTTCAATTTTTCCCTTAGAACTTCTCTACTTGCAATCTAAACAGTCTATTCTCTATCTCAAAAGCTCAGCACTTGCTCCTAAAGCAAAAACAGACAGTAAATGCTATAAATGCTTTTATAGGTAAAGCTCAGCACTTGCTCCTAAAGCATTTTTATATAGGTAAAGTACTTGTATACTAAACAAAGTACTACATTAGCCTAGAATCCCCTTGAGTACCCATTTCCCTATAGGTCCCTTCTGACTCAGTTACACAGCAAACTTTATCACTTTTTCTAGCATGTCGAAGAGTCAGTTGCTAGCGTCCTCTCCTGTTCAGCTGGTAAACCTGGGCATCTTGAGGCAATGTTACAATTGCCTCATGTACACAGACAACCCACTCCTTCTCCCACAAAACACAAATACATGTGAGAGATGCAACTATATAGCCAAACTGGAGGCTGAGCTCTCTCAACTCAGGACTGGCAAGACCAGACAGGAGGAGAAGGAAACCACGCACACCACAAACCCAGTTTCACATAGAACTATCACAACTGCAAAACAAACACATAAACACACAAAGACATACTCGGAGGCACTAATCAAAAATCTACCAAAACTACAGAGGCCTCCAAAGCAGACACCCAAGCAACTGCCACCTCAAGACATAAGACATGCAACACATAGTTCTCAAAGTCAGTGTGCTAAACAGTCACAGCCCTTAAGGCCAAACACAATGCCAGACACACTTGTTATAGGTGACTCCATAGTCAGACACACTGACGTCCCACTCACCAGACTGAACAAGGAAAAGATCACAGTAAGCTACCTGTCAGGCGCTAGAATCCGTCACATAACACAAGCACTCAGATCACTCCACAGCAAGTACAAGTATGACTCAGTCATTGTCCATGCCGGTGTGAACGACCTGAGACGTACCTCCCTGGACTACATGAAAAGAGACATAGAGGAGCTCTAAGATTATGTAGCCCAGGCTGGTATGACCCTGACCCTGAGCAGTATCCTACCCTCACCAAGAATGATGCCACAATACAGAGACAAAATGATCAGCTTTAATAATTGGCTTAATTACTGGTGTCATTCTAAGGATCCAATGTCTGTCTGCCTGGGATGACATGCTTGACAAGCCACGCTGCGCAAGGGACGGCTTGCACCTGTCACCCCTGGGCTTCCAGATATTGGCAAAGGCTCTTGCCACCCCCATAGTGCCTTTTTTAGGCAAGGCTCAAATGATAAACCTACCGCCTAGAAAACAAAAATGGAGAAAAACTAAGGGTAATACTGCTCAATGCCAGAAGTCTAAACCTCAAGATGCATGCCCTCGAAGCCCTCCTCAGTATGGAGAACATCAATGTCTGTGCTGTGACTGAAACCTGATTCAAGGCTCCTGAGAGCACCCCAGCACTATCAGGTTATACCTCATATCATGCCCGCCCCAAAATCCGGACCAAACCACAAAAGGAGGGGGAGTATCCATATTCATAAAGGATACCCACACCTCCAGGTTAGTGGCAACGCACGAAGCATCGGAGACCATCCAGGTGCAATTAACCATAGGTAAAACTGCCCTACAGTTTGTAACATGCTACAGACCACCTTCTCAAACTCAGGAAACCCACACAGCCTTCCTGAAGACACTGGAGAGTATGAATGTCTCTCCAAACACCATCATATTGGGTGATTTCAACTACCCAAACATAGACTGGGGACATTACTCAAGCCCCAACACCCTAGCCCAAAGGTTCCTTGAGTTCATAAACTCAAATGCTATGGAACAACTAGTCACCATTCCCACAAGAGGAGAAAATATACTAGACCTGATCATCACAAACATGGGGACAAAATGCTCCACACCGGAAGTATATCCCTCATTGGTGAGATCAGACCATAAATTAACCTCACTGGAGAGCCACATACCGCCGCCACCCCCAGCTATAAAGAAGACAGTGAAGAACTTCTCAAAAGCAAACTTCACACTTCTTAAGTCTGGAGTGGTATCCTTCAAGGCCCCCGAGCCAGTGGAAACCACAACCCACGCTGCTGAAACCCTTACAAATGCCTTCTACGAGCACCTCCAGGAATGTATGGATCAAGCAATCCCTAATAAAATCAAGACCCTTTCCACCAAAGGCAGGCGCCCGGTCTGGTGGGCCCCAGCCATAAACAAACTCTACAACAAGAGGAAAATGCTACTACATGACAGAGCAAAATCCCTAAAAGGGAAGGCATCTCTGATCAATACTAGCAAAAAACTACGATCACTCATAAAATCATCCAAGGCCAACTTTGAGAGAAAAATCGCTAATGACACAAAAGACAATCATAAAGCCTTCTTTAGCTATGTTAGAAACCTGGGTGGAAACTCCCAGATATGCTCAGAATTAGTCCAAAATGATAAAAAAATCACTGAACCCACAGACATTGCCAACATACTGGCAGACAGGTTCAGTGCACATTTCTCTCCCTCCTTCCCCAAAAGGAGAAATATCTATCCCACCAGAGTCTAGCCTCCCAAACATCTCAGATGCCCAGGTGAGAGCTGCTCTCTCTAAAGCAAAAAACACAGCATCAGTGGGACCGGACGGTGTCCCTGGCTGTGTGCTACACGAACTCAATGAGGAACTAAACCCACACATAAGGCTGCTGTTTAATCTTAGCCTTACTACAGGATACATACCCAAAGAATGGCGTACGGCAACTGTGGTCCCACTTCACAAAGGCGGTGCTTCTACGGACCCTGGAAATTACCGCCCCATAAACTTGACGAGCCTTGTCTGCAAAGCTATGGAGAGGACCATAATGGAACTCATAAATAAAGACATTGGGGACCTACAGACACTGGATCCTACCCAATTTGGCTTTGTCAAGGGCAGATCCTGCCTCTTGAACTTGGTCAACTTTTTCGAAACAGTCACTAAGGCCATTGATGAGGGTAAGGCAGTTCACACAGCCTACCTTGACCTAGCAAGCTTAGATGTAAACCCATATGTCACAAGATGGGTTGCAAACTGGCTCAAGGACAGAACACACAGGGTTAGAGTTGCTGGTGCCATGTCAGACTCTAAGTTGGTCACGAAGGTGTCCCACAGGGCTCAGTCCTGGGCCCCCTCTTGTTCGGCATTTATTTTTCTGAAGTGCAGGCAAACATAGGGGGATTGTGGCTGACAAAATTTGCAGATGACTGCAAACTGGGCACCATAATTGACACTCCATCAGACACAGACATCCTCCAGAAAGGTCTCATAGAAATGGATAACTGGTGCCAGAGCCATGGCCTTAAGCTAAATGCCAAAAAATGTATAGTCATACCCTTTGGGAAAAACAAGGTAACCCCTAATTACCACATAGGTGATAATCCATTAAACATGGAAGAAGTTATCAGGGACCTGGGGACCCAAGTTGACAGTAACCTCTCTTTTGACACTCACATTGCCAAAGTGGTTAGGAAGACCTTCTACATTGCCCACCCAATCATGAAGGGATTCACATCCAGATCAGGAGAGGTCATTGTACCCCTGTACTCTTCACTTATCAGACCAATGATTGAGTACAACGCCCCATTCGGAATGTACCTTACCCGACACCTGCAGCAGTTGGAAAGACCCCAAAAGTTCCTCACCAAAAGGATAAAGGGGCACAAACATATGTCATACGATGCCCGACTGAAGAAACTCCAGCTCTATTCAGTCGCATACCGTCTGCTCAGAGGTGATCTGTGCCTGACATACAAGGCCATGTCCAACCCGGAATTAATGGACATGCTCCACCTCAAAAAAATCCAAATCCACCAGAGCCACGAGAGCAAGAGACTTAAACCTCAACACGGATATAAATAGGACGTGCTGGAGGGACAGATTCATCACCCAGAGACTCCCTACACTATGGAACAGAATCCCAGTCCATGTGAGGCAGAGCCCCTCACTGACTCTGTTCAAGAGAAATCTTGACGAGTGGATGGGAGATTGTAGGTTTACCCCGGGAATCATCTCTGTATCACTGCTGGACAGAGGCACAGCAAACTAATGGGTATAGTATTCTCATCCTAAGGGGTGGTGAAAGCCACACACACTCTGGCTAGGCTTATAAATGCCCTAGGGCAGATAGCCTAGTATGAACCTATGAACCTATGAACCTCTCATCCCCTAAAGGGCCCATATCTATACAAGAAAAATGCACAGCCCCTGTAATCACAACTACACAGGTAAAAATCTGCACTCTCTAAAGCCAAAAACACAGCATCCATTGGACTGGACAATATCCCAGGCTGCGTTTTACAAGAATTTCAGAATGAACTGGCTCCCCACCTAAGCACCATGTTCAATCATAGCCTCACATCAGGCTATGATTTAACATGGTGCAATCATAGCCTCACATCAGGCTTTGTGCCCACTGAATGGCACACAGCAACAGTTATTCCACTTCACAAAGGGGGAGCAACCGGGAACTATCGCCCTATTAGCCTGATGAGCCTGGCCTGTAAGGCCATGGAATGTATCATCATGGAACTCATAAACATAGACATTGGTAACCTCCAAACTCTGGACCCCACCCAGTTCAGGTTTGTGAAAGGCAGATCATGCCTCCTAAACCTGATTAACTTCTTTGAGGCAGTCATCAAAGGTGTAGACAAGGGTAAAGTGGTTCACACAGCCTATCTTGACCTCACCAAGGCTTTCGACACCATCCCCCATTCTGGAATTATAGCTAAATTCACTAAACTAGGTATAAATCCCTACATCACAAGATGGGCTGCCAACTGGCTCACTGACAGAACCCATACTGTAAAAGCTGCAGACTCCAAATCTGACTTCAAACCAGTGACAAGTGGTGTACCACAGGGTTCCGTCCTGGGACCTCTCCTGTTTGGTATCGACTTCTCTGAAGTACAGGCTAACACAGAAGGCCTTTGGCTAATGAAGTTCGCAGATGACTGCAAACTAGGAGCCATAGTCGAGTTCCCAAATGATGTGGACATCTTACAGAAAGGCCTCATTGAGACAGATGCCTGGTGTCAGAGCCATGGTCTCAAGCTCAATGCCAAAAAGTGCACTGTCATCCCCCTTTGGTAAAAACTCTGTACCCATTAACTACCACATAGACGGCAGTCTACTGAAAGCCAAATGTGTGATAAGAGACCTTGGGACCCAGGTGGACAGTAGTCTCTCGTTTGATAATCACATCACCACAGTAGTCAGGAAATTCTTCTATGTGGCACACCTCATCACAAAAGGGTTCTCATCCAGGAAAAAAGAGGTCATTGTTCCCCTCTACTCGACACATATTAGACCCATTATAGCGTACAACGCCCCTTTTGGAATGTACCTCACAAGACAACTGCAGCAGCTGGAAAGGTGACAGAAGTACCTCACAAAGATGATTACTGGCCTCAAACAGATGCCCTACACTGACTGCCTCAAAAACTCCAGCTTTACTCCATAGCATATCGCCTACTACGAGATGATCTCTGCCTAACATATAAAGCTATGTCAAACCCAGAGCTGTTGGACATGCTACACCTAAAGAAATCCCAATGTCTCTTAGCTACACGCTCTAGGGACCTAAACCTTGTCACCACAATAAACAGGACATGCTGGAGGGATAGATTCCTGTCCCAGAGACTTCCCATACTCTGGAACAAGCTACCCATAGATTCATAGATTATTACTAGGCTAATTGCCCTTGCAAGCCATTTTAAGCCTAGCCAATTATCCCTTGTGAGACTCAAACCCTGCACCTTGTGTTTGTAAGACAAACACCTTAACCATTAGGCCATCCTCCCACCCCTCTATGTCAAGCAAAGTTCCTCATTAGCACTCTTCAAGAAAAATCTTGATGAGTGGATGGGAAATAGGAAATACACACCGGGGATCACTTCTGTGACTCTGCTCAACAGAGGCACAGGAAAATAACCTTATTGGGTGGCGTAAGCCAGGGACCCTTGTTGGCTAGGCTTACTTAGGCCCTTGGGCTGATAGCCTAGTACCTACCCATGAACCTATGTTCTGGTGAGCTTACTTGCACTGTGGCATCCTCATAATATGCTTCTGACCTTAATTGTGCACTAGCAAAAATTCTGTTGGTCATCTTTCTATAGTGAATGAATCTGCCCACCAAGTAACATAAGTTAACGACAGGGAAAGAATGTTAATTTAACAAAGAAATGTGAAAAACAAATACATAAATTATTAAGGTATTTAAATTTCAGAATACAAACTTACAACTATATTAAAAAGAGCAATAGATAGATATGCTGATCCTGCATACTTGGAAACCTCATTATGTTATCGAAAAAATAGTTAAAGAGAATGTGATACGACTTACAAAAAAGATATAGCTGATTACGTATAACTGCTAAGTTTCCATATCCAGTGCCACCATTCTTGTACAAAAGTACAGTGGATAAAATCACTCGGCTACCTTTGTCATTCTAGAACTAGTTCAGATATGTTCAAGCTAAGTTCCACTCTGATGTTAATCTTACCTAGATACAATAAATATAATACACCTTCTAAAGCTGCCCCATGGAATGATGTCTTGAATTCCTTTGACATTCAATATTTGATTACCAAACATTCACCTCCCTGAGTTCTGCATACCTATATGCAGAATATATAAATATTCAGACTGCAGAACAGCAGGACCTACAATTAACATTGTTCAATGCAGGTTATTTTCAATTTTGAACTGCTAAAATGTCAACAGCAATTGTGTACCCCTTGAGGCAATTTTCCTGAGTGTTATTACAGTTTTTCTTTCCCTCTTAGAAGAGTTGTTTTGAAACACTTCACTTGATGTGTACAGGTAACAACTAGGTTAAAACCATTTCTGGTGTTATGCAGAAGAGCTAACTAAAGTTCACATGGATACCCAGCTTTCAAATAAAAGAATGAATAAATAAGTCCTTCTAGTGGCAGTGGCACAACAGATAGCCCACTTGCCTTTTGTGCAGATGGCTGGGGGTTCTATTCCCACAACAGATGGCTCAATCACTGACACTGCTCTGCAAGATAAGATGGATACTGCATTCCTGATAATGCTATTGTTTGGATGAGATGTTAAAATATGCCCTCATCTGCTTATGTTGGTTACATCTCAGGTGGATATAAAAGATCACATGGAACCTATCAAAGAGAGTACGTTTCTTGATACTCTGTCCAAATTTTCCCTAGTAATATAAATACTACTTCAGGTATTCACTGAAAACAGGCTACCATCCTAGTGGGATTAACCTGGTCAACAAAAGATACATTAAAAAAATATATATATATATATATATATATATATATATATATATATATATATAAATATACATAGACACAATGATGAGTTTTGATTCAACAAAACAGATCTACATTTATTACTGCACATCTGATTTGACAACATAGAATGCTTTGTTAGCACCTCTACCACCTTAGTAATAAGATCATATGAGTGCTACCTTCAGTAGCATAGCTGTACAATTCCCTGCATGCCAGTCTGATGACAATAGCAAGAGTAACTAGATCAGGGAGATGACGCATGAGGTTGTAGATCCAGAAATCAGGAGCGAGAATATCAGCAAAATAACATGAAGTAGTCTGATATAGTAAGAAGCAAAACTGCTCAGGTGGATCTTGTGTTAAGATGAAATTTGATGAGATGTAATTTTCAGAAATATAATACACCAGACTGAATGACCTGTTATGGTATTGTGATACCATCTGAGATTTCAATAGATGAGTTTTACAATCCATTATTAATTAGACGAAGCAGTCTAGTTTTGATATTTCTTTTGAAAAATAAGAAACTTTAGCTAGAATTGTGACTGCAGACCTAGGTACTTATGTGAGTAGCTTTCTGTCATTTGATCATCATCTTTCCATCACAATCAGGAAATCCTTCTATCAGTACTAGTTAATTTCCAAGGGAATATCTTTCTATCCCTGTGGCATAAGCCATCTCAGTCTTAGGGTATGCACAATATATATATATATATATATATATATATATATATATATATATATATATATATATATATATATGCAGCTAGATAGATAGATATTACAAATCAAAGTCATCCACACTCCATTCTTCTGAACCTCATCATCAAATGACTCCAAAACAGGACATAGACTCCTTTATGATTGACATATACAACTGTGATCACAAAAGAGTGACATTTACTCAAATGCAAACAGCATTCCGTATTAAAAAAATCAGTAAAAAACGCTATTTTACTTGGGGCAAACCCCACTACACCTTCACAACCCCACTATTTTTATACACCATCTCCAAAGTCACTAAATCTCAGAGAAAGGATGTCCGTGTGACACTGCAACTTATATCTTTTGGATTAAACAACCAAAATTGCACCCTACTGACCACACAATACAGTGTCAATCATTAGTATCTCAAGAATAAGCATGGCACCCTCACCAAGTGCATGAATGTAAACAGCTACAGGTTCATAGGTAGTTACTGGACAATGCAGTCAAGGAGACCACTGAGGAGCCTAGATGCATTTCCCAATTGCCTCAGAGCACTTTTATACATTTATCTACTATAATTGTAAATGTTGAAATATAATTTCTTGTCTAGAATGTTGGAACTTTTGTCCTTGGACCTGGAGGGCTTAGTCAAACTATTCTAGTTAACAAATAAAATAAAATAAATAAATACTGAAACCCTGACTGAGACGCAAATGACTCAGGTTCAGTTAGCAACCTGGGTGCTGGAGAAGCCGCCACAGAGAAAAACAATAATTAGGAGTCAAGCTTGCCCACCTTTTTCAGAGGAAAGGGTGTGAGCACATACTAGTGACACACCCATTTCATGGCTTCCCTTGAAGACAAGAATCCTTTGACAGTGATGTTAGCAGGTAAATAGTGGGTGAGGCAAAAAAGGAACATAAGTGGGGTGAATTCACAGTAGAATCTACTATATTCCAACTTGTGTGTGTGTGTGTGTGTGTGTGTGTGTGTGTGTGTGTGTGTGTGTGTGTGTGTGTGTGTGTGTGTGTGTGTGTGTATATATATATATATATATATATATATATATATATATATATATATATATATATATATATATATATATATATATATATATATCAGAGAATAGACAGGTTAGAGCTCACTAAAAAAATTCAGCCAGTCACAGAACAGTGAACCTATACACCAACTCATCTCCCCTGTTCTGGGATGGTATATATCCTGATAGTAGCCTATGAGTTTTTCTTTTCACTGGAAACAGAAAGGTCTCCTGATGAAGGAATAAGTTATGGGTGTATGACAACCCACGGGACAGTGGAGCAATCAGATGCATATGAGCCAGAAGTCAGTGGTTGGTAGAACAAAAATCAGTCTACTTGTGTATCCATCAACCAGTCAATCAATCAGCCAAAGGCACAATGCTATAAAAAGTACATGACAAACTGAATGTTATATGTCTGTAATCCATTAGCATTTTAATGATGCCCCCAAACAGACTGGAGTTCTGAAGTATATTTTAATTTAATTAAAGGTTACTCAAGTCCTCTACTAAATTTATAATTTTTATGCAGATACAACAGGAAGCACTTTTCACATTTGTGCTGGAGCAAATGGCATTTTGTAGCTTTTCTAGGTTTTTTTGTATGCTTGACCTGGCTGTGCCCAAAGATGGCTGTCAGTGTGTGAACTGATAAGGTAGCTGGTTGCTACCAGTAATCTTTAATATGTTAAATGTATCCATTTACAATGAATTATGCACATGGAGTCTGAATGTGCCAGACAAGTGTCTTAGGTTCATAGATTAGTACTAAGCTAACTGCCCTTGCGGGCCATTTTAAGCCTAGCCAATTATCCCTCGTGAGACTCAAACCCTGCACTTTGTGCTTGCAAGGCAAACACCTTAACCATTAGGCCACCCTCCCAACCCAATACAATGCAGTACTTATCAGGACAGTACTGTGATGTTTTCATGTCACTTATCATACTGAACAGTATTTTATTTCTTAATTATTTACAAAAGGCTTAATGCTAAAATGCAATTATACCCTTTTCACTTCACCCTTGGTAACCTAGTGATTAAATTTCAGAATTAAATTAACAAATTGCAGCAAAAATTTTGCCTAGCTTAAATTACTGTCAGTATTCAATTATTATAATAATGTTGCATGAATTTTATCATTAAAAGCATGATAAAACTAATGACTTACAACAAAGACTTTTGTAAAAGCCATAGATTTAAAGCACAGAAAAATATTAGTGAATCATATATTAGACTGCATATAAAAACCGTTAATTATTTCTCAGGCTGTAGGATGTTTTTAAAATATTTTAGACATTATACAACTATTATCTAGTCATATACTTAAAGCAGATGTAATGTAGATTTCCAGTGAAGAATAAGAAATAATAACATACAGTTTATTTAAGCCAAAAATTACAAACAAGCATACAGTGGGATGGATTCAGAATGATCCATAGCATGCCAAAAAGCATTGGGGAAAGGAATTTTGCTTGGTATGAGGGCAGTCTGATGCAGGACTCAGTGAAGAATCACTAGCTTGTGTAGACCACACACTGCACAACAAGTACAAGGTTTGTGGATCATCAAACAAGAAAAAGCTCTTCCAGTCTGTCAGCAGCAGCAACAGTACTGTCCAAGGATATCAGAACATGTTGACAAGTGCAGACTAAGAAATGGGCACACAATGGGATTATGTACCAAGGGTGGTCTGCAGATAATGGGTGGCTGAATATGATGCCATCCTAAACGATGCATGGTTTGTTTAAATCACTGGAAATAGCACAGTATAATGCCAACAACTTGTACACTGTGTAGGAAATATAATGCATTAGATATAAGTGGAAAAGGCTGGAATACAACAATGCATGCAGTTGGCCTGCAGTGGAGGTTTCCACAGGATACCATCATATAGATTATGCAGCCCCATCATTTCAAACTATTACTGATAAAATCATTTGGTCAAGTTATCTGGAACCTTCTCAAACAAACACTAGTTGATAACTTTTCTATTGTCTTGTTATAGGTAAGGTGTAACAAGTGCAAACAATCCATTGCACAAATTAAAGCACTAGATATACTGTAAGAGGTTTTACATTTAACTAGAGGCACAAGCTATGGGTTCACTGACCCTCATTTCTTCTTCTTCTTCTGTTGTCTTATATTTAGAACATTCATGACAAAATCCATTGGTCAACAAATGACACCATCTTATCAAAGAAGTATAATACAGATGTTTAGTTACATGCTGAAAGCCTATTAGTTTAGCAAATATTGGCCACTACTTACAGAATTTATAAGCATGTTAAAATAATATGATGGTCTTTTAGGGTACAAAATAAATGCAGCTGTGATACCATATATTTGCTTGAACTATTCGCCCTTCTCCCTTAGATCAAGTCAGATTGTAATATCCATTTAAGTAGGATAAACAACTTTAAACTCAAAACAATTTTACTAATTTTTTCATATAATTATTCAGAAGATAAACTATTAAGTTCCAAATAAAATTTCCATGGGGGTCCAACACAAAATAAAACATATATATGTAAATGACAGTACTGCCAGAAACTCTTTCACAAGCCCACACTATTCTTTTAGACTATTCATAAGCAATCTATTAGGGTAATCATGCACCACACCATACTGACACTGTTCTTTTAGACTATTCATAAGTTACCTTAAGCAAACATCTACTGCTTAGAAATATACACTCCAGAAGTGTCAACAATTGTACTAGTAAAATACATGCAGTAGCTGGAGAGACTACAGAGGTTTCTCAACAAGAAAACATAGGACCTACAAACCACGCCATGCTTTATGTGGACAGACTGAAAACCATGTCACTGTAATCTGTATTGTATAGGATGAGGTAACTTCAGCCTGGCCTCCAGGCCAGTCTCTGACCCTGCCTTGGTGGGAATAGTGCACATCCACAAATATGGTGATGACATCAGCAGTGTCTGGTGAGGAGAATATGGTAACAGCAGTGTCCCACATACTGGTGTAAAAGGCTCTATCTAATGTCAAGCAAGTGCACAAACATTTATTATTCATTTATTTTATTCTACATTTGTTGACCGGGATAGTCCGACTGGATACATGTCCATTTTCAGTGGAGGCCCGGGGAGTAAAGCTCCAAGGTAGAACATACAGTAAAAATCACAAAATGATTACAAGTTACACACAGTTTACAGGCTCCAGTTGAGCAAGCAGGTGCACACACACACACACACACACACACACACACACACACACACACACACACACACACACACACACACGTTGACTGCAGTTAGAAAAGAACCCCCTAGCTATCTAAGTACACATACTACAGAGCTCTGTATTTAAAGCAAGCTCCACAGCTCAAGTTTGACTTGGAGTGTCTCAGGCAGCACTTTCTAGGTAATGACATCAGCAGTGTCTGCTCAGGAGAATATGGTAATAGCAGTGTCCCACATGCTGGTGTAAAAGGCTCTCTCTAATGTCAAGCAAGTGCACAAACACACACCTCAGATGACTGTGGTGAGAACAGAATCCCCTACCTAAGTACACAGACTACAGAACTCTGTTTTTAAGGCAAGTGCCACAGCTCAAGTCTGACTTTTACGATGCTGCAGGACAACATATAGTGGATGACATCAACACTGGATGTTGGAGAGAAGATGTTTGGAGGCTTGCATGAAATGGATGTGTAGGCAAGTGCAACTGTCAAAATAGTGCCAATCCATGGGATTGGAGTGGAATGTGTAGGATACACACTTATGCTCTTCTGGCTAGACAGACAGACAGACAGACACACACACACACACACACACACACACACACACACACACACACACACACACACACACACTTGACTGCATTGAGAACAGAACCTCCTACCTAAATACATAGACTACAGAAGTCAGTACTTTATGCATGTGCCACAGCACAAGTCTGACTTTTACAAGCCTGCAGGACAACTTATAGTGATTGACATCAGCACTGTATGTTGGACAGAAGATGTTGGGAGGCCAGCATATGTTCATAGAAGCTTACTAGGCTAATGGTCCTAGGGCCTTTACAAGCCTAGCTGTGTAAAAACTCGAGTACACTTACTGAACATAGTTAGATGGTCGTTATTAGCAGAGTGATTTTGTGATCAGCACCAAATGCCCCTGCCCATGAGGGGCATAGGTGCCACCCCTAGGGTTAATTTACAGTCACCCTTCTAGTTGTCATGGTTGCACTTGAATAGGGTCATTGAGGTACTCTGCTTCACATGGAGTGGGAACGTATTCCAGAGCAGCGGCAATTGCTGGGAGATAAATGTCTCTCCAGCATGCTCTGTTTATGTCACAGGCTAGGTGGAGATCCCTGAAGTGTGTTATTCTTGTCCCATATGATTTTCAGATATGCAGCATTTCCATTAGGGCAGGGTCTGAGACTGCTCTGTAGGCCAGTCACAGGTCACCTGTCAACAGCCTGTATGATACTGAGTACAGTGACAGGGCTTTCAGTCTTTCCATGTATGTCATGTTTTGGAGGCTCTGGAGTCTCTTGGTCAGAAACCTCTGTGGTCTCTCCAGTTGCGGCTGGTGCCTGGTATGGTATATACAGAAGAGTGCACTGTACTCAGTGGTCTGATAAGGATCAAGTACAGTGGAGCTATGACCTACCTGGTCTTGGATGTGATGCCCTTATTTATGAGGTGCGCAATATAGAATACTTTTCTTACCACTATGGACACATGGTGATCAAAGTATAGATTGCTATCAACCTGTGTTCCCAAGTCTTGCACCACTAAGTTTGAGCTTAGAGGGGGTGGTAGCTATTTAATAATTAGCAGGGGCTAGCTGTTTGCCAAAGGGGACAATGAGGCATTTTTTGAATTAGTTATCAGTCCATGAGTTTGACACCAATCATTTGTCTGTGCCAGCCCTTTCTGAAATATGTTAACATCATTTGGGGACTCTATATGACTGCACCCAGTTTATAGTCATTTGCAAATTTGGGAAGCCACAGGCCATCTACCTTCACCTGGACTTCAGAGAAATAGTTTTCAAACAGCAGACAGCCCAGCACAAATCCTTGGAGTACTCCACTTGTAACTGGTCTACTAGTGGAGGTGGGCTCTCCAGCTTTGACAATGTGCATTCTGTTTGTGAGCCAGTTGGCTACCCATATAGTAATGTATGGGTTAATCCCCAGTTGGGAGAGTTTATCTAGGATACCTGAAGGGTGGATTGTGTGAAAGCCATTGGCTAAATCAAGATAGGTGGTATGTAATTTTCCCCTCATCCAGGGCTTTGGTGACATTCTCAAAGAAGTCCAATAGGTTTAATAAGCAAGATCTACTCTTGCCGAAATCAAACTGGGTCAGGTCAAGATTTTGAAGGCCACTTATGTCCTTGTCGATAAGGTCCATGATGATTCTTTCCATAGCCTTGCAGATAAGGTTGATTAGGCTTATGGGTCAATAGTTCCCAGGGTAATTTGATGGATGTGTAGGTGTGTTCAATTGTGAAGATAGTTCTACTTCAGCATGTTACCAGATTGATAAAAATTGCATATCACACATTTGTTATCAATTTATGTAAAGTAGTCAATAATGCATAGAGGGAGGCAACACATGGCTGCACTGCAAATATCTGACATATAGTTAGGGCCTTCAGTTTGTTAGGTTTCCATATGCATTTTCATGGCATGAAGAGGAAATGGACAATAAACTGAACTAATACATGCAAATAGTGACTTTGCATAGTGCAGAGGTGAGCAGCGGGTTTGTGTGATGGCAGGCTAAGTGTTAGAGCATGTGAGATACATACTTCCATTACTTTCCCTGTTTGTGTGTAGTTAAGCAGTGTGCAAAGATGATGCTCATTACTAAAATATTGAGAGTTAGCAGTGAGTGCATGAAACACACCTGTTGATTAGCTGACTCTGTGGCAGCAGGTGTAAATGCATTGATACATTTATTTTTTAGCCCAGATTATACTGGGTTTGAATCCATGTGAATTTAATAAGTTTAAATAAGCAGTGATAATGTAATGACATTATTCTTTATAGTACATTCAGCATGTGTTACTGTGCATTTACCTAGCACAGCAGGGTTAAGCGGCATTGCGCGGAGGTAACAGCAACATTGTAGAGCCGCTCACCATCACTTGATATTGATGCACAATGCCAAACTCTGTGCACAAACAGAGAATAAAAAATGAAGGGATCCATTGCTTTTTCTGGTACTTGTGTGTGTTGTGTGTGATTCTAGTTTTTCAAAAGATTATAGGTGTTAAAAAGGGATAGGTAGGAAAGTGGTGAAATGGGGAGTAAGAAGGGGGAAGAACAAAGGGAAAGCAAATTGGAATGTGCAGGAAGGAGGTAGGAAAGCACCATAGCTATCAATTTCTTCAACAGTGTAAACTGAAACTATGTGCAGAATATTAGCTGAATTTGGACTGTCACCTCCAGAAAGAGGGGTGACAACAATGAAATCATGTTATATAGCCAACTGGACTGAAGCAAGTGTGTCAAGAAGTCACATTTGTGAAATGGAGACCTGGGTATGGAACTTTTTTTTTTTTGGGACAGGTGCCCATTTTTTTTTAATTCAGTAAGAGAAGAATGCTGGGTATTTCTGTGTCAGGCTAAGTTGGGCAGATAAGGAAGCAAATGCAAACAAACAAGACAAGAAAGATAGATGAGGAAGCAAATGCAAACAAACTACAAGACACAAGGATGGTGAGGGACACAAAAAGTTGGAGACACCATGATTGGGGTGAAGGAGGGGAAAACCCAGGCTCATGCCTGTCAAACATGGAGACAGTGAGAATCTAGTCCTCACCCATTGGACTGTCAGCACTGTCCCCTTACTCCATTTGTTGGATGGTTTTCTCGATGTCGTCTCCTCCTATGTACCATTAGAGAGAGCAGCTTCTCCAGCTGGAGTAGGAGTATACCAATGGTATGGTGTGCAACCCCACACACCAACCCTTCCACCTCCTGGCAGTTGATGAAATCTCCACCTCTGCTACTACTCCTGGAGGGTACCACAGCACCAGCTGCTAAGGCAGCACTACCTGAGGGGGCAGGTACTGCAGAGGTAGTGCTTCCAGGTTGGATCCCAGATGTGCCGGGCATCGGTGCTGGAACAAGTGGAATCAACCCACTGGAGCTGGCCTACCTCACTGTGCTGTAAAGATTTAGTGATTTGCTACAGATGGATGACATGGAGACATTTTGGTGACACATAATAAAAAAAAAAAAAAGAGAGAGATAAGGGTTGGGGTGAGAGAAAAAAAGAGATAAAATTAGAACCGTCATATGTGACATGCGGTTTAACATCAAATGGTTGAAATGCATTCGTGCGAGTGTTCAGAATGCCTAACTTAAATGTTGAAATTGAAAACACTTTTCCTCCCTGATGTTGAACGTGGTAAAATTGGTGTTTGACATTCGATATTTCTGGGAGCTGTGCATGAAATCCCATTTGCCATCCGGGGCATAGAACAGTAAGAGAGTTTCGGCATTGTAGATTCAGTAAAAAAAATATCGACATTACGAAACTTTGAAACTATCCTTTTGAACAAGTGTCAGTCGAATGGATACATTTCAATCATTTGATGGTAAATCGTGACATACAGTGCATTAACACAATTACACAAGTATTTTATCTGAAGTATTACATTTAAGTACACATTCTAACAACTACACATTATAATTACAGATTGCTGAAAATAATTCTTGAAATATGCATATATTATACATATACTTGGTCCAGTTACACAGATTACATTTAACAGCAGTACATTTATGCCATATGTATAGAGTTTTTATTTTACATAACATTATTAAAGAAATGGCAGCACTGTATAGTTGTTACTCATAGTATATGAAATTCTAACCTCTGACTAGTCGTATACTTGACTCCTAAAGTTGCTTTATGCTACAAACTAATGCGTGCATTCTTGCTTTTACAGTTAGGATATGCATGCTCAATTTGCTACAACTGTATAAAAACCCAAAAATCTATATTTAACTTTTAAAACTAAAATAATACTTCTCTTGTGCTGCATACATACCACTTGCTTCCCTCTGTCTCTCCATTCGATCAGCATAAGCCCATTGATTAAACTCTATTTTGGCATTAGCTGTGGAAAGAACAGAAAAGAACAGAAAAGCATTAGGCATACTAGTCTTGCCTATATTTAACTTTCTATGTATTACAAATACTCCCTTATTATCATACTTACACAGCTGTGGGATGTTAGCAGTTTGACATTTAGTCAACCACTGGTTGAGGGTATCCCTCTTGTGCCTTCACAGGTCATTAAAATGATGCCTACACTGTTCTCCTGTGCATGGGATGTCAGTAGCACTGGATGTAGCCTGAGCCAAACTACTCCAAGCCTTAGACTTGTACTAGGAGCCATAATGGCCCCCCTGCAGAAGCCTTTGGCTGTGGCACTTTACTAGGAGTCCAATAAATATCCTGGACTTCTGAACACCCCACCTCTGTGCCCTAAACTGGGCACCTTCACCTCTAACTCCAGACATGTCTAACACCTGAACTAGAACAATAGCAACAAATGTTTCCCACCAATTCTTGTTATCCCATTTAATGGTAGTATGCAAACCTTAGCAATGATGCCAAAGGCATTTGCATGATGTTAAGCAGACAGGACAGCAAGACTGCCAAATAGGGAAGAAATAAATATTTTAAATTGAAAGTTTAATCTGACACTTGACCTTAGTTTGAGGGGTGTTTGCTATTGTAGCTTGGAAATATATACTGAAAAATGGAAGGTAACTGTTAGGTGAGTTAATTTTGCAGACATGCACTGGGGACATAAATGTAATGAAACAACACATACGTTTTTGCGTTTATACAATCGTAAAATTGATTTTTAAAGTGTGGTATGCAAACCTAGGCATATGGGATAAAATATATTCTTCCACAGCAGTGATTTTCCATCTTTGTCACTGAAGACATGCTGCTCAGACATAGTCAAGAATCATTCATAAATACAGCTGACATTTTGACATGTTACACATATATGTCTGTGAAAGGACAAGGTTCTTGTATAAAGATCAGTTGTGTATATGTTTTAATTGTGAACCCCATCCAAGTCCAGATAGCAGAATTACACTTACAGAAATACAGTAGACAGTACACCCTCAGTCATACATCTGAAAACACAATAAGGGTATCTTTATCAGTCATAAATATAATTCATATCATCTCCACTGTCCAAAGTGTTATAATTGAGAATGAATATAATGGGAAATGGAACAACAGTAAAATGTCTGGAATATCCTGTATTAGAACCTAGAACCATGTGTCAGGAAGCCCTACACTTAACACCTGTTGCCACAAGAATGTAGAAGTAACACCTGTATACTTTTCAGTTCATTGCTACAAACTGCACTATCACAACAGTAAAAATAGGTTGCATGCCCTGTACTAGAACCCAGAACATACTTCTCAACCATACCAAATTCCTCGGTATTTAACAGTTTTGAGGGCAAAATAATGGGGTGCCACGAATTCCCAAGTGGCCCCATTAATTCCCGATTTTTTTTATATTATTTTATTATTTTTTTTTGTGTCTGTATTTACTACTTTAAATTTATGGCTGACATCACCACAGGAGCGTGCATGATGACATCAGCTACTGCCTTGGTCAGAAAAACTATTTGGAGGGAAATAGGAATAATTTAACAGCAATGGAGGCAAATGTGCAGAGTCCACCCACATGTCCCAGCCTCCAGGTAAGAAAAAAACAACAGAACCGTTTAGCCAAAGTCAGTTGAGCAAGCTTCTGCTTAGTATAGCTTTTACCCTTTTTGAAGTTTTTATCTGCTGTTAAATAAGTCCATTTTTGCTGGCCAAAGGTACTGTTTAACTTTTTTGTGCTGCAAGTAATTTTAACTATCTGCTTTTACTGCAAGTAAGTCAAGTCAGTTACGTTCAACTATCTACAAGAGGGAGATATGTGCTGTTAGTTCAACTATCTGCTTTTACTTCAAGTCACTCACAATCAAGTCTGTTCTGTTCAACTATCTGTGCAAGTCCATTCTGAGCCAAAGAGGGAGGTGTTTCATTTGTGTGTTCAAGTAGCTTTAAGTCAGATTTTTAACTTTTATCTGTAAGTAAGGTGAACTATCTGTTTTGTAAGTCAAATACATGCAGATGAGGGCTTTGTAAGTCCATTTTTGCTGGACCAATGGTACTGTTTAACTTGATGGACCAATTTAAGTAAGAGGTGTGTCCATTTTTGCTGCAAATAAGTTTCATTCAGATGAGGGCTTTGTAAGTCTGTTTTAACTTTAAATAGTTTCCGTACTGTTTAACTTGCTAAGGGAGGTGTGTGTGTTCAGATGAGGGCTTTGTAAGTCTGTTTTTGCTGGACCAAAGGTACTTTTTAACTTTTAACTGTAAATAAGTTCCAATCAGATGAGGGCTTTGTAAGTCCATTTTTGCTGGACCAGTGGTACTGTTAAACTTGCTGGACCAATTTAAGTAAGAGGAGTGTCCATTTTTGCTGCAACTAAGTTCTGTTCAGATGAGGGCTTTGTAAGTCCGTTTTTGCTTTGCTGGACCAAAGGTACTGTTTAACTTTTTTAACTGTAAGTAAGTTCAGATGAGGGCTTTTAAGTCCATTTTTGCTGGACCAATTTAAGCAAGGGGTGTGTCCATTTTTGCTGCAAGTAAGTTCTGTTCAGATGAGGGTTTTGTAAGCCCATTTCAACTTTAAGCAGTTTCCGTACTGTTTAACTTGCTAAGGGAGGTATGTGTGTTCAGATGAGGGCCTTGTAAGTCCATTTCATGTGTGTGTGTGTGTGTGTGTGTGTGTGTGTGTGTGTGTGTGTGTGTGTGTGTGTGTGTGTGTGAGTAAAATGTCCCAGATGCATATACCTGGTGGTTAGTGTTAGGCTCAAACCCTGTACCTTCAGTACAAGGAATAAAAGCCTGAATTCCCTACCCACACCACCACTTGTGTTCAGTGCTTGGCTCTTTGGTCTGTTCTGTTCCTCTTTAAAATTTGTGGTTTTCTAGCAAATTATTAAAAACTGAATTCACCAAATAATGATAGCCATTTAAGTTTCAGTCTTCCTACCATTCAGGAAATGCTTTTTCTAAGATTATACAAGTAATGTTTAAAATGTGTCCCTGGTTTTGAGACTTTGTCCCCGCCAATAAATGTTTGGCTTTTTCCAGATTTCTTGTGCTGCATAGTTCATCGTGAGGAGAAAAGTTTAGTCCTGCTTATGCCAAATCTGTTTTTGTTGATAGTAGCACAACAGGTAGACAACTACTTGCAGAAGGCTGTGGGTTCTATTCCCTTAGTAAGTAGATGGACTGCTGATACTGTACTGTGTTGTACTTCTAATGGGGGTGGATGCTGCAGTCCTGAAAATGTCCTCTTTGGAGGAGATACCTAGTAACTATGAACCTGTTATCAGTTTGCTATCCATTCCCTATTGCAATATTACTAACTTATTTTCTTTTTAATGTAACATAGGCAATTTATTCCTCAAGGGCAACAGGCACTTTATTTGCAGATGAAACAATGAAATATAATGTTGTTTGCTAGCAACAACCTCTTCATTAGTTAAAGATCTCTTTAATGTGAAATTATTTAGATGACTTATACTTCTGCAGGCATATTTACTGATACTGTTGGACTGTAGAAATTTGAGTAGACTTTTATGATGGAAATGTTCTGAATTAGGCAGTTTTGTCATTATTGGTTCATGCAGTTTGTTTAACTGCTTACTAGAAAAATGTTCAAAACAATACATTTAAAATGTGCTCTAACAAGTGTGATGTATTATACAAGGAATATAATTTAATACAATCAGGAAGGTGTATCAATGAATACATGTATGTTTTGTTGCAAAGGGCCTTAATCTTTATCTGCCAATGGCCAGATGCATTTTATTTGACTGTGGGTTTCAATGCTGTTTCATTGAATGTGAGTTTACTTTCAAGGGCAGAGAGGTTTTAATGCTAAGGCTATTTTAATTGTGAGACTGTATTGCTTTGTTTAGCAGATGTATTTTAGCATTTGTGATATAAAATGTAAAATAAAAGTTTTAAATGAAATCCAAATAATCATGGTAGAAGTAAAGCAGTATGGTCATTACAGTGTTTATGGTAAATGGGGTGAAACAGCCAAGAAATGGGGCATTGGAATGGCTGTGGGGGGCTTATTCGATCATGATTTTGTGAGGGGGAAGGATGGGAAACTCAGACAGCCACAGGCGGCACAAACTGTAGCTATGCCACTGATCAGTAGGCCATGGATAATGACTTTTGGAGGTCCTAGCAAACTATAATATACTTTTGCTAAGATTAGAATATTGCCTACCATTAAATGCCCTACTTTTACCACAAAACCCACATACACAAGTCACCAAAAACAAACTCCCAAGGTTTATCACCTTTTCCCTTATCAGTGAACATCATTGCTACATATTTAAAAACAAATGTTTACCATTTACTACAGGGTCTTGGGGCATATTATGGTTGTCTGTTGTTCAGTTTGCATTTGAAAGTTGGTATCCCACAATTCCACCAGAGTGGGTCAGGTTACATAATTATGTATGCTACTATTTCTATGGGCCTTTGTCCAGATTTTCGAAGTTTCCAGGTTGAGAGGTATGACCCAGAACCATCTGTATTCCAGTCCTACACTTACACCTGCTGCCACAGGAATAGTTACATGACAGTTCCATAGTTTCCTATTCATTCTTAAGTTCTCTGTGTTAACTGGTGTGCAACACTGCTTAGACTGTTTTTTCAGTACCCAACAGAATTACATGAATGTATTTGTTTTCAGTTATGACTGATTGTGTCATGTCTGCAGGCGTTTGATGGTTACAGGTGTTGGGAAACCTTGCCAACCACTGTGCAACATCCCTTAGTGGTGTTGCAAGATGGAAAGCAAAAATTGCAACAATTGTATCCTTTTTGACCTGTACCCATTTCTAGATGCCCTGTCTGCAGGTGTTCTGTTTGCTTCCTGTGTTGGCCACTAGTCCTGGTTTGTGCACTGCTAAGCATCCCACAAACAAGATAAGCACAGCCAAACCTGGCATTCATTTTCTCCACTTCCTATGCTAAGCAGTGCACCTTGCAAATACAGGTATATAAATAAATAAATAAAAGGGAAAAGTAGTTGAAATTAAGGAAAAGCAATCTATGAAATAAAGACTACAAAATGCTTGTTAGTACACATGAGATATTTTTTACATAGGTCTGAATTTGAACTCTCACTCCAATGAACCTTCAGAACAGAGTAAGGGTGCCTTATCCTTCTTTGCTACACAAATAGCTTTGCAGAATGGCACTGAAATCATTCTGCATACAACCAACTGCAACATCATCCACAGTACTAACAAACCATATGCCAGTTATTTTTACATGTATTAATTTCAGATGCAGTGCACTGAGTGATCACACAACCATTTATAGCTATTGCTTGCAAAAATTCAGCTGTTTATCTCTCTGTGTTTGTTGCTCATCCTTGTCATATCTGACCAGTAATCTGAGACATGCAGTCTGTAATGCATTCTATATCAATGTCCTTAAAATGTGTGATGATATTAAATGGCAATAATATACAGCTGACAACAAATAAAGGGGAGGATGGATGTTAATGAGCAGAACCTGTGAATTGTGTGCTGTTTACTTACATTTCCAACCTTGATAAAATTACTTCTACACTTTGTAGGTCTAACCTGACACATCCACTGGAAGTAGGGCAGTCTGCATTTATGTTGTGTTTTCCTTCTCCCTACTAGTAATCATTCAAAGTTGCAATCCATTAGCAACAAATACTGAGGGAGTGCCTGCACTTTCTTTACATCTGATACACGGAGACAAGTATTTGCGATTCAGCAATTCTAGTTCACACCTCATTTACATCTTTACCATGCTCACAGCCCTGAATCTACACCATAAAAAGGCAACAGTGTAGCTAGGGAACCTGAAGGTGAGGAGACTTGTTTATGTGGAGAACACAGAAGAGGCTACTACTTTGGAATATATCTGCATAAAAGACTACTGACCTTGAGAAGGTATGTTTGCATTTTTCAGCTATATGCTGAAATGTTATTAAGAAAAGTCTATTTAATATATATATATATATACACACACACACACACACACACACACACACGCACACACACACATATATATATATATAGATATACGTCATTAGATTGAGTTACAAAATGACCAAGTATTAAAATTATGAGACCATATCAAACAGGCAAAACACTGCAAATCATAACACTGACCGTGAATAACTCAAACTTTACAACACTGAAATCACCAATACATATCCAATATTCCACTACTTCGAAATTAATTAAACATAAACTGAAATGCACCCCCCTGCAACTTAAATATACCAAATCCAAGGTCACATTACAGTAGGGGAAAGGTATATTTCCCAAGCCCTACTGTACTGTGATCTCCATACAACATATCCACAAACGTAAAAAAAAAAAAAAAAACATACAGACCTCTTTTTTGAGATTTAGTATTGGTATATACTGCTCTGCCAGAAGCGCCATACATTACATCAACCATGTTGTCCAACTTTTTTTTTGAACAGCTACATAGACTGCACTAATTAACTGCATCTTCGCTATTATGAATTTCGATCTTCAGAATTTCTGCAGTTTAGTAGTTCCATTCATATAGTCTCGGGATTATGGTCTTCGGCATTTAGTGCACAAGATCTACTGAAGTAGATCCATATATATATATATATATATATATATATATATATATATATATATATGGGTTCCATACACTAGATCGAATTTTCACTAATTCGAAATAGTGCATGGAATGCTCACTGCAGAGAAAGTGCACTTAATCAAAAGTGCACTTACGCGAAGTTCAGTACAATGAACGGATGTTGTACTGAACTTCCGTGCAGTACTCATGGACCTTAGGCTTAGGGCACGGGTGATAGTAAGGGGATAGCCCATAGGGCTATCCCCTTACCATGACCCGTGCCCTAACCCTAAGGTCCGTGATGACTGCAGCGCAGTGAAGGACATATCAATGTCCTCCACTGTGGTGCGATAGTCACGAACCTTATGGTTAGGGTAAATCTCCTTACCCTAACCCATGCCCTAACCCTAAGGTCCATGACTATTGCACCATAGTGGAGTACATAGCTTGTTTTTTATGTCCACCACTGCGCTGTGGTGTTTTCGGTGAAGTGCACTTACACAAAACTAATCTCACTGGATATTCACATCCCAACCCCACCCCCTGCCCAGAAAACCACAGTGAAAAACTTCTCTAAAGCAAATTTCACACTCCTCAAAACCGAGGTGGAATCCTTCAAAGCCCCCGGGCCTGTGGAAAATACGACCCAGACCACAGAATCCTTTATAAACACATTCTACGAACACCTTCAGGAATGCATGGATCATGCAATCCCAAATAAAACCAAGATCAATCCTCCAAAGAAAAGTATCCTGTCTGGTGGACCCCAGCCATAAACAAACTATACAATAGAAGGAGGAAGCTACTACATGATAGAGCAAAATCCAAAAAAGAGAAGGCATCTCTGATCAGTATTAGCAAAAAACTACGGGCACTCATAAAATCATCTAAGGCCAGCTTTGAGAGAAAAATTGCACAGGACACTAAGGATAATCACAAGGCTTTCTTTAGTTATGTTAGGAACCTGGGTGGGAATTCCCAGATATGCTCAGAATTAGTCCAAAATGACAAAAAATGCACTGAACCCACAGACATTGCCAACATCCTAGCTGACAGGTTCAGAGCAAACTCCCCCCCCCCCACCAAAAGGGCAAATATCTATCCCAGCAGAGTGCTGCCCCCCTGACATCTCAGATGCTCAGGTAAGAGCCACCTTCTCCAAAGCAAAAAAACACAGCATCAATGGGACCAGACGGTGTCCCGGGCTGCGTCCTACATGAACTCCAAGAAGAGCTAAACCCAAACATAAAACTACTGTTCAATCTCAGCCTTACTACAGGATATGTACCCAAAGAGTGGCGTACAGCAACAGTGATTCCTCTCCACAAAGGTGGTGCCTCAATGGATCCTGGAAACTATTGCCCCATAAGCCTGACTAGCTTGGTCTGCAAAGCTATGGAAAGGATCATCATGGACCTCATAAATAAAGATATTGGGGACTTACAGACACTGGATCCTACCCAGTTTGGCTTTGTTAAGGGCAGATCCTGCCTTTTAAACCTGGTTGATTTCTTTGAAACAGTCACCAAGGCCATTGACAAGGGGAAGGTGGTCCACACAGCCTACCTGGACCTCGCAAAAGCCTTCGATACAATACCCCACTCAGGCATTATAGATAAGCTCACCAGCTTAAATATAAAACCCCTATGTCACTAGATGGTTTGCAAACTGGCTCAAGGACAGAACCCACATGGTTAGAATTGCTGGAGCCATGTCAGACTCCAAACCAGTTACAAGTGGCATCCCACAAGGCTCAGTCCTGGGACCTCTCTTGTTCGGTATATATTTCTTGGAGGTACAGGCCAACATGGAAGGACTGTGGCTGACCAAGTTCGCAGATGACTGCAAACTAAGCACCATAATCGACTCTCCAGCCGACACAAGCATCCTACAAAAGGGCCTCATAGAAACAGACAACTGGTGCCAGAGCCATGGCCTCAAGCTAAATGCCAAAAAGTGTATAGTCACCCCCTTTGGCAAAAACAAAGTGCCCACAAATTACCATATAGGTGGTAATCCATTAATTATGGAAGACGTAATTTGGGACCTGGGGACCCAAGTTGATAGCAATCTCTTATTTGAAAACCACGTGGCCAAAGTGGTTAGAAAAACATTTTATATAGCCCACCTAATCATGAAGGGATTCACATCTAGATCAGGGGAGGTCATCATGCCTCTTTACTCATCCCTCATCAGGCCCATAATTGAGTACAATGCCCCTTTTGGGATGTACCTTACCAGACACCTGCAGCAGCTGGAAAGACCCCAAAAGTACCTCACCAAGAGGATCAGAGGGCTCAAACAGATGCCATATGCTGCCCGGTTAAAGAAACTCCAGCTCTATTCAGTGGCATACCGCCTGCTCAGAGGCGATTTGTGCCTGACATATAAAGCCATGTCCAACCCGGAATTAATGGACATGCTGCACCTCAGAAAATCCAAATCCCATCGAGCTACGCTGGCTAGAGACTTGAACCTCAGCACTGAAATAAATAGGACATGCTGGAGGGACAGATTCATAACCCAGAGGCTCCCTCACTCTAGAATAAAATCCCAGTCCAGGTTAGGCAGAGTCCCTCACTGACTCTCTTCAAGAGGAATCTTGATGAGTGGATGGGAGATCGTAGGTTTACCCCAGGTATCACTTCTGTGTCACTGTTAGACAGAGGCACAGTATACTAACCTCGAAAAAGGGCATAGCAAAATTCATTTAAAATGGGTAGCGAAAGCCAAGCACACTCTGGCTAGGCTTATAAATGCCCTAGGGCAGATAGCCTAGTATGAACCTATGAACCTATGAAAAAGTTCACTTTTGTTAAAGTGAACTTTCGCAGAAGTGAGGCTTCCTATTACAAGTTCGAAGTAATGAACTTTTGTTCTTGTAATATGAATCCATATACATATATAGATTCATTACCAAATGTTACTTTTATCTGTATTCACTACTTAGATGTTTACTGATGGCATGGGCATGTTTGTCAGGGCATTTCACAGGTATACATGATTGGCAATAGCTTAAAATGGAATGTTCTGTGTTAAATCTGGAGATATGTTTCAAGGACAGTTCATTTGATAGCACTCTTAGCATTTCACTGATGGTTTGTTAGCAAAATGTGTCATTTGCCTGTTCTTTTGAAGATGGGTGAGCAAAGTTGCATTTCTGTTTTGGCAAAAACAAGGATATGTTGCTAGTGTTACTCTTCTTGTTTTGCATCCGGCATTGCTTTGTGTGTGAATGTAATATGTTACAACCACACAATTCCTATTTTTCATATTTCAATATCTTAACTGTTTTATCTTTTTCCATTGGGTGATAGTGAAATGCTACCTTTTCTGTTCTATATGGAAACAGATATTTTTTAGTTATGTGATACGTATGTATATTATCATTCTGTTGTGTTTTAGGTCACCTAGGACTATGGCACCCAGGAGTCTCACTCCCTGAAAACCCCCTTCCAATGACCCTGATAATCAGGTAATTGTGGAAGCTTTTAGGCGACATGGTGTATTTCTGCTTGGGAGGGGATCTCAAGATATGTCAGGCAGAATGCAAATTTGGCAATAGATAGTTCCTGATGTGAATGTAGGAGGTGGCCATAGCAGGAAATATGATCAGATAAACCATAGAGCCACTGACATGATATCATCTGCACAGAGGAGAGCAGCTGCAGTGGCCCGTGATCAGATGGGTACCAAGGGGGGCTGCTACAGAGCCATCACTAACAGCAAATGAAGAGTTCCTGTCTACTGTCAAGGATCCAGACAGCTCCCAGGAAAGTGTGGAACAGCATGTCCTTGACATTACTGCTACTCTTTCAGGGACAGCAAATATGTCCCAGGAGAAGCTTCCATGTAGGCTTATTATATCGATTATTATATACTGTTGTATAGTAAAATAGTAAAATATTTACAGCAATACGTTAATTCTGTTTACCAATAAATGGGTTCATGGGGTGGAACTGTAGGTTGCTACAATTAAAAACACATTCTGATTGATTACATATGGACCTAGGTTGGGTTGGACGTGTCATCCAAGTTATTGTTGAAAGTATAGTTAATGGACATATAAAGGGCAAAAAGTTTTAACCCCCCGTGTTACTGTTAATTGTGATGATGTTGCCCTTACCTTTTGCTTAACTTCTTCCAGGACCATAGTCCAAGGGAAGCATAGCATCAACTGCACATGGTAAATTGAATAGCTTCTTCATCAGTGATGATAAGCAGTTCAAACAAATACATAACTTTTATCCATATGTGTGTGATGTGGGTGTCAGGACTGTTGTGCATGTTGCTGTACTGTCCATAGCAGTGGCATCATTGTTACTTTGTTAGCATACATTTGACTATAGTAACATAACTATTAATTTTTTCTCTGTGTTTATTGCTTATTATCACAAGTGATCCTGACTGTGGAAGTGTAGGATTCTTACCACCTGATTTGAGAGTATTGACAGACTCTGATGATGATGGTGGCCAAACAGAGGAATAGTCGGGGAGTGCAGAGGTTGAATCTGACACTGAGGTTGTAACTGCATCGGACACAGCCAGAAGACCTATGCCAAACCATGCCAGTTAGCCCTCAGATATTGGGCAGGTGGAGGGTGAGACACTCGATCAGGGAAGTGTGGTTACTGCAGCTTTAGTGTCTGTTGACTCTGGCCATATCCAAAGTGTGGGCAAGGTGCTACACAGGAGGATGTTTGAGGTGCTCAGAAGAGCCCTGCTGTCCATTCTCCATCTAATCCATGTGTGTCTTCCCATGCCACTCGATGTATGTTTAGGGCCATCATGGAGCATAGACATGTTCCCATATGTCCTCCAGAGAAATGTTTAGGATTGCAGATGTGGCATAGGCTGACATGTATGACTGCCTCCACCAAGTTGCTGATTCAATGGATTGGATGAATGACACATTGGAACAGGTGGTGTCTGTGATGGAATGTCAGCTGGGAGGGGGACGGCATCCCCGTGGGCATAGGTCAGCCAAATCTTCTGCTGTTAGCCAATGTAACTTGCCTGATCATGCTCCCACAGTGGCACTACTTCCACTGCTCCATCAGTGGTTGAGGTATCCACACCTAGATGTGGCCAGCCATGGGGTTGTGGCCCTGGGCATTCCACTACTCCATCAATGGTTCAGGTATCCACATCCAGACATGGCAGGCCATGTGGTTGTGGTTCTGGGCATCCTTGTGAGGAGAGATCTTCCAACAGACATCAGTCATGTTCAAGTAGCAGCAGTAAATCTGATTGTGGGTGTGGACGTGCCAGTGCAACATCTGGCAGAGCCAGTTCTCATGATCGGGTATGACAACAATGAACTGCCACCTCTACCATGCATGGCTCATACCTGTCTGACATACCAAGATGTAGAGATAGCAAAGAACTTAACTGTGCTCATGCTGGCAGTTACACACCAGTTTCACTTGGAGGACCCATAAAACACACATACAGCAGTTACATGGTTCAGCCATTAAGCTTAAAGCTCATTTTGTCTCCCTGGCCATTTATTACTTGATCCATATCTCTGTCTGCTTCTCTTTCTTACTCACACACACTCACCGACCTTTTGTGTTAGCCTATGCTTCCAGCCCCCTCACATAACACCCTGTGCAAGTGATGATAACTGTGCCATATCCCTGTTTTCTATCTTCTGGTTTCAGGGATACATAACATTTGTGTCTAATGCTCAGGGTAGATAGCTGACTTAGTGCTTAGCATATCTGCATTTGTGATGTGGATTTGGTTATTGAACCTTTGACTTATATTGGTTAGACAGTTGATAGAATCAAACATTTTTTTCATCAGTATTATTAATGATCTTGTCAGGGTTGTCAGGTCTGAAAATTAAATGTGTCTCACTTTTTAAGTTTTGTAATGATTTTTCAGTACAAAAGCATGGTGCTAAACTGAGGACATTTGGTGACCATCAGTAATTTTGAAAAGTATGACTGTGTGAATCTTTGACGCCTGAAGCCTGCTACTTGATAATGTACACATACAAGTCACATAAGTCTCTGCTGTCACACGTTAAAGTCATTTCTGTACAAATCACCCACCTTTTACTTGCTTACATTAACAAGTAACAACATGGAAGAATATCCCATTCATTCATATCATTAAACACTACACTTCAGGTTCATCACTTACCTTGTATATCCAGCAGTTACAACAATTTTAGTTCAGGGCTGACTCTGTCTAATGCTAGGAGCACACAGCCATTACATAGGTAGGTAAAGGTTGTGAGCATTGCCTGGTATCACTGTTGCTATATGTATGTGTGTAACATGAAGGTTTTAGCCCCATAGGTAGTGATTCAGTGTATTATGCATTGCCTCTTTGCCAGTGTAAGGGCATATTGAGCACACCTACACCCACAGCAGCTGCTGGTTAGCCAGTGTAAGGGCATATTGAGCACACCCACACCCACAACAGCTGCTGGTTCCCCCTCTGACTCCTCACCTGCATGTGGCTGTGGTGACCTTGCCATTGGTGGTGGGATGTGTGACCCTTTCTCTTGTTGATCCTGCTGAAGCTTTTTTCTCAAGATGATGTTGTGTAGCATGGCACATACGGTGAATATTTCAGTATATGTACATGGATTGTACTGCAAGGCTCCACCAAATGTATCTAGGCAACAGAACTGTGATTTCAGCAGCCCAAACACAGACTCTAAGATATTTATTTTTTCAGCATGTAACTTATTATGGTGTTCTTCAGTGGGTATGTGTGCATTTAGGATGGGTGTCATCAGCCAAAGCTGAAGCGCATAACCTGCATCCCCAGTAAATAACCCTGTGGGATATCCCCCCAGTGAACATCTGATAGAGCTGAGAGATGTGCCAGATGTGTGAATCATGGTAACTGCCTGGGTTGCCAGCACAGACATTCAAAGATGATTCCGATGATTCCCTTGGCATTACACATGACTTGTCAGTTAATAAACTGGAAGCCCTTTTTTATTTATGTAGAGCCTTCCCTGTTCCCCAAGATGTACCTTAATTTCTATATGTGTGCAATCTATGGCACCCAGTACTTCAGGGTAGTGTGCTACAGGGTAGAACTCCTGCATATTTGTTTGGGTGCCTGTTCTCAGGACTACGAGGAAAATATATGTGGTCACTGGCATGTTGTAGCATAGCATTCAGGAACTGATGGAGGATCCTGAATGCTGATGCCTGTGACACCCCCAGCATGTCCCCTGTTGGTCTCTGAAAGATTCCTATAGCTAATATTCTAAGTGCTACATATACCTTTGTTTCCACTGGTATGGGTTACCCTCAGTTTGTCCTGGCTCTGAGTTGAGGATGACAGAGGTTTCAAAGTTCCTGTAGAGCTCCACAATCTCCACATCATGTAGATTGTGATAAGTTAAATGGGGTCTGAAAACTCTTATCTTTCTTGGCCTTGGTCTATTAGCAATGGCAGCAGCATAGAATTCAGCCTGTTGCACATGCACATGAATTAAACCAAGAGCAGCCCCTAACATTTCTGTGTGGAGTCCATTCTGTGGCTTCATTCCAGTAGGTTTTGGAATTCTCAGGGAAAACCAGCACTGAGTCTACATGGTTGTTTTATAGTTTGTTGAATACTTCCTCCATCTTGGATTGGTTGATTAGCATACAATTCAGCTGCTTATGCTGTGATTTGCATGCCACTGTGTTTACCTTGTTTGACTGTGTAGAGCCACTTACTGAGTCAGAAGCAGTGTGCTACTATGTGCATGCCTCATTGTGTAAACGGACCACGTAGGCTTTATTGAATCTGGCCGAACATGTAATATCTAAAATAGAATTAATGCCAGATTTAGATAAGCAAATGTTTACCCAAATTTATAGAATTTCTAATCAGCTTTGAAACAAATAATGATACTAATAAATCTTGCTTATCCAAAATATATAAAACAGAATATATAAATCATATATTAAAGATAACTATTGGAATAACTCTACACAAACAATACCTCTTTTTCTAAAGACAAGAAGAAAATTACATTATAATCATCAGGTAGAACTTCTTCCTTAGTTTGGAAATTATTTTCATGGAAATATTTGCATAGGGCTTTCACTGCCCCTCATAAGATTGAAGTTATGTTCAAAAAATAAGATATTAATTGTTGGAGATGTAATTCTAGATTGAAAACAGACTGGCTACATTATGCAAGCATTGGAGGTTTTATGATGGGATACAGGAACTATTAGGGAGTCTACCCTCTCCAACAGTGTGTGATTGTGGAGTCGCTACACTGAAAGGGGGATATGGGTGCTTATAGTCTATTTCCTTTCAAAGTTTTTTTTGTGTATCATTTTTTTTTATTGATATTAGCAAGCATGATGTTTGTGTCCTGGGTGTTTTGCCATAAAGCCAGTTAACATTTGGATTTTGTGGTTGAAGTGCTTTTTGAATCCTATGTAGAAGACAGGGTCAACAAACTGGAATGGTAATCCAGTTTTTAAAAAAGGGGGAAAGAAAAGTACGTTCCATTCACAGAAGAAACATGCTCCTCATCATCCCTTGAAAAAGCCGTGGACATGGTGATAGAAAAAGGGTACCATCTAACATCCCAGCCTCTCCTTCAGGAGAAGGAATATGGATTCCTTCCTGGCCATGCAACAGTAATTAGCTCTTTGTCCTACCAGAGCCAATGAAGGGGTTATAAACATTTGTCATTGTGGTCTAATTGCATTTTGTCGATCTGACAATGCTCTCTGGAATGTATGAAAGCTTGTAACTCTGCATTCAAGTTTTGCTGCTTTTCACTATTTCTCATTCCCATTTCACTGACAAACTTCTCATCTCCACTTCTCAGTCTTGGCCCTCACGCTGTATTCTCTTGCTTACTCAGTGGTACTATATGTCCTTTGGCCTCTTTTACCAATCTGCTGTTGATAACTCTTTGGCACTGCCTGAATATTATCTAATTCAATGCTGAATCTGTATAGCTAAGGCTTTATACTGACATGTTCGACAGTTAAAGAAAGAACAAACACAAAAATAATGCTCTCAAACACAGACATTTCTTTTAAATACATGGCATTTTCTGAATCTTAGTGATACTTATGATTAATAGCAAAGATGCAAAAGGGGACACATCTATGCAACCTTTAGAAAGTGCACCTAAACGTACGGAAGGACATTTTTATAATTATTGGATTTGTTAACTAGGCAGTAGGGCACATACAGCATTGGTTCTGTTTAGATTCTTTCACTGTTGTTTGAGGAATGCATTATTTTTTGGTAACAAGAGCTACTGCAGACATGAAACAGCTTTTTGTTTATTTGTTTAAAGGATCTTGAAGTACTCACCCTGGAATGATTGTCATCTGTACCATAAGAACATTCTGAAATATTCTGAAAAGGAAAAATACAAGTCTATTATTATTTGGAAAACAATAAGATTAAGCATTAAATAATGGCTGGAACATAATATCTGGCATTATTTACAACTGGTACAGCTACTACCAATTTAACAAAACAACGGAGGATTTTACTCATACAGAATAGATTTGACATTGAATGTTTCTGCATGGTGTTGTGTAAACATTTAAAACAACTCATGCATACTATTAATGCTAGCTAATTACACATTCTTATCAGTGTCAAGTATGCAATGTCAGTGCAAAGTATTGTCTGCCAGTTAGAGCAAATGAATAAGGGTATGGGTTACGAGCTGGTTACTGTAATCCACAGTTTGATTCCCTCAGTTTCCATTTGCCTGCTATGTTACTCTAAGCAAGTTACTTAGACAGTGTTCTGGGGCTACACTCCTCAATGGTCTCTTTGACAGCAGTTAACTACCTATGAACTGAGTTTATACTCTTGAATAATCAGGACTTAAGTATGTTTTGAAAGTGCTACTAGAATTAAACATCTAGAGGCTAATATCCTACACTTTATCCTTACTAACCTAGCTGCTGTTTGTACACCACCTCATATCTCTTCAGCCCTTGTTAACTCTGTCCACAAATTTTTTATTTACTTATTTTAACATTTATTTACTGGTAAAGTTCGACTTGGAACGAGCCAGTTTTTAGCGGAGGTCTGGGGAGAAATACTCCAGACACATGTCTTTGTACCAAATCACCTTTGTGGCAAATCAATCATCTTTTCCATCAGGTCAAATAGTAACTTCCCATCAACAGCTGAAGCCATCTTTAGAGACTTGAAATAAAAAGTCCAAAGTGGCAGGTAGTTAAGGTCTGTGATCCAAATGCAACAAATAACGATAAAAATGTAATCCACAGACCAACCGGCTAAAAAACAAATATAATTTAATAGATAAGGATGTTAGCGCTTTCAGGTATAAAACCCTTCTTCAGACATACAATATAAAACAATTCACTGAACATTTAAATATGAATGCATCGATCAAATTCTGAAGTCAATAAAACAATTAAAAACAAATCTTTCTGAATGTAAGGTCTACACCTATTCAAGATCGGCTTTAAAGGCACTACACCATTGAATTCTGGATGCCTGTTAGCCCTTAATTCAATGATCCATCTAGTTTGACAATATTCTGTGTAACTAGAAATGTTCCCCTTCCTACTGTCATCATTAATTTGTTGTAGTGCCTGAAACAAGAAATGATGACCTGGATGCTTCTCTATATGTGTGGATAGCGCATTCCGTTTGTCCTTAAGCCTAATTGCTGACAAGTGTCTCAAAATCCTATCCTTAAGCCTGCAATTAGTCTTCCCCACATAAAATGAGGGACAGCAAGCACAGGTCGCTAAGTAAATAATGTTCTTAGATAAACAAGTTACCATAACTCTAGCAGTATATTCCTTCCCTGTTATAGGGTGAATAAAGATGGATTCCCTGTTGATATATGTACATGCCTTACAATGCTGGCACGGAAAGGTTCCAACCCTGTTGAAAGTCCTCTCTACCCTTGGTTGCCTATCACAAAGAATCTACTTCAGATTCTTATTTCTCTAAAAGACAAAATCCGGACAGTCTCCCACCAATTCATTCAAGGAATCATCAGTTTGCAAGAATTGACAATTGCTCCAAATCACATCTTGTACCCACTGAATATCACTACTATAGGTGATATGTAAAGGGACCTTGCTCTTATTTCTATCAAATAAATTACTCCTGCCTTGTCTAGTGGTTCTAGACCTATTCAATACTCCCTTAGAAGAGAACCAGGGGGCTGTCTCTGTCTCTCTGGAACTTACAACATCCTGCATGACATGATCAACTTATGTATGTTTGTAACCCCTAGACATCAACCTGGTAGTAAACATATTTAGTTCATCAGATAAAGTATCACTATTAGTACATAGCCTTGATAAACGGAAAGCCTGTCCTTTAACAATATTGCGAAACACAAAACTAGGATGCATGCTGTCCTTTGCCAAACGCCCATTTTTCCAGCATGGTTTCCTGTAAACCTTGGAAAAAAAAACCTTATCATTACTCTTTTCCAACTGTACATTCAAAAATTCTATCTCTCTATAAGGGTGATTTACTGAGAATTTTAGAAAATTGGTAGACTGTTCAAGATAGCCAACAAATTGCATCAAGGACTCAATGGTGCCCGTCCATAGTATAAAAACATCGTCAACAAAACATGTATAAAATGCCACATACTGTTTCCATTGATGATTGGCCTCAAACATAGTGTCTTCTTCCCATTGGGCAAGAACCAAATTAGCGTAAGAATTGGCACAGGGGTTCTCTTGGCAACCCCCCATTTCTGCCAAAAACATTGCCCACTGAACAAAAAAACATTGTGTTCTAATACTAATTCTAAAAGACATATGATCTGTTGAACATCTTGTTTACTAATGAAATCTTGATAGTGCAAAAGCTTTTTGATAGCTTTGAGGCCATAATCATTAGGTATAACAGCACATAAATCCCTAACATCTAAAGTAACTAGTAAAAACAAACCATTAGGAACGTGACTGTCCAAAAATGCATATAGGCTAGTCAAGAAATGTGCACTGTCCTTTAAGATCCTAGGTGTAATATTTACAACTGGTTTCAGTTTAAATCTATCCACATAGGACAATTCTCTGTGACCCACCCTCTCCCTGAAACAATAGGTCTAAAAGGTGGGTCATTCAAATTTTTATGTATCTTTGGCAGTGCTTTAAAAATAGGAATGATGGGGTGATCAACAAAAACAAAGTTAAAGGTTTCATCAGTAATAATACCTGTCTCCTTTAATTCACTCAAAGCATTTTTCACATGTAATATAATATGATTGACTTCATTGCCATCAATCATGACATAAGTTGCATTAGTATCAAGCATAGACTCAATTTTGTTGTTATAATAAATAATATCCATCAAGACAATCACCCCACCCTTGTCCGCAGGTCGTATAATCAAGCTAGAATTATCCTGCAAGATTTTTAATGACAACTTTTCTTCATAAGAGAGATTATAAAAACATTTATTAGGCTTATATTGCTCTAAGTCACGTAATTGGTCTTCCCAAGTTCTAATAAACACATCTACAGTGGAATCAATATTAGGAATAAACATACTAGGTTTCCTTAAACTACTGCCCGAAGAGATGGCCCTCTCACCCTCCCCAAACAGTTTCTTAAGTCGTAGATTTCTACCAAATTGCTCTAGTTCAATAATCACATCCATAAAGACATGCTTAGTTGCTGGCACAAAATTAAGGCCTCTACTTAATAATTGTAACTGAGTATCAGATAGCTCAACACTAGAGAGATTAAAAAACAGTTTATCAGTACCTGGAGACAAACCAAAGTTTGTCTCCATTTCCGTTCTTGACTGTCTGACCTCTTCATAGGCCCTTCTCCCTGTAGTTCCAGTCTTTTTTCTTTTTTCTTTCTCATTGGAACTGGCAGCGGGTGAAAAACCAGCTGTGAGTAGAGGGTTTTTGGTCGACCCCTGGTCCTGTAGTGTCAATATTATCCTCTCTCTGTGCATTGTTGAAGGGCATAACATTGTCTTTATCTGTCAACAAAGAAGAATCATTCACACAAGCCCCAGTAATATTAACACTGGTACCCTCTTGATTAACTGAACCACTGTTCTCCTTTTTATTTTCCTTCTCCGTCATAGTACCAGGTGTCGGTACCGACGTCGAGGCAACATCAAGGTTGGTGGAGTTCATTTGTAAGTGATTAGTAGTGGATCGAAGGTCAGCCCACTCTACTGACCACTCTTCCTCCATACATATCAATGAAGATGTACTCCGTCTCATCTGTGCATCCACCCAGTTGACAGAACTCCTCCCTGGTTGGTTATTGAATGACAAAGGATTCCTCGGTTCACCCAATTGGATTTCTTCTGTGCCTGTCACTACATTTGCAGCCCTTCTGGATTGAAGGGAGGCGTTCCTCAGCCATATAAAAATATTCAACAAAAAATAATAAGTACAAACACCAACGGAAGAAAAACAACTGTGAGCAGAAGCAGGGCCAGAATAAAAAACAATAAACAATAAAACTGCTCACAGTTGAACCAGGCTGTATATATTCAAACCACCGCAAAAAGGGCAGTATGAAACCTTGCAAACAGATAAATCTTAGTTGTGTCTATTCAGACCAGTAAAAACATCAAGGACGTAAAATGTCAAAGTCCATAAATGGAAAAAAAAAAAAAAAAATCCCAAATCGAATCCAGGTACAAATAAATAAAAACTCTTTATTAGGATCCAAAGGAGGTATGTGCTTTTGCTAAAAAGCTTTATCAAACCCAAAATCAACAGAAAAAAAAGACAGGGTTATATAGTATAAGCAATTAAAACAATAAAACAATTAATCAATCAAACTTAAATTAAGCCTGTAAGAAACCTTAAAGGCATAACATCCTACTAAAATAATAGCAAAATAATGAAAAATTAAAATACAAAAAAGCTGCCTGAAATACATCAGTGGGTCGAAACTTTACATCTTCTATTCTTAAGTGCAGGTTTCAATGGTATTCTATCATTGAGACCTGGAGGTACATGAGCTTGAAGTTTAACAATCCAAATTGTTTCTACCTGCTCAGTATAATTTGCAATGTCACCTCCTCTAATCCTAGGAATATTGACATGTAGGAAGGATTTAAGATGCACTTAAGAATAGAAGATGTAAAGTTTTGACCTACTGATGTATTTCAGGCAGCTTTTTTGCATTTTAATTTTTCATTTATTTATCATTTTATTTCATCTGTATATATATTTTCTATGCTTTGTCATTGTATTTTTATTTTTATTTTCTTATCTATAGAGTGATTTTTTTAGAATTGTAAGTTTATATTAGGATGCTTAGGCTTCTGTATAAGGTACCTTGTAGTATGTTTTTGCTATTATTTTAGTAGGATGTTATGCCTTTAAAGTTTCTTACAGGCTTAATTTAAGTTTGATTGATTAATTGTTTTATTGTTTTAATTGCTTATACTATATAACCCTGTCTTTTTTTTCTGTTGATTTTGGGTTTGATAAAGCTTTTTAGCAAAAGCGCTTACCACCTTTGGATCCTAATAAAGAGTTTTTATTTATTGTACCTGGATTCAATTTGGGATTTTTTTTTTTTTTTTCCCATTTATGGACTTTGCCATTTTACGTCCTTGATGTTTTTACTGGTCTGAATAGACACAACTGAGATTTATCTGTTTGCAAGGTTTCATACTGCCCTTTTTGCGGTGGTTTGAATATATACAGCCTGGTTCAACTGTGAGCAGTTTTATTGTTTATTGTTTTTTATATAAAAATATTGCTGAGTTTGAAATCTAAATAGTCTCTCTTTAATTTTCTCATTTTCACTTGCTGCAATTTATTGTCATAGGCACTAACTGCACAGTATAAATTGTCCATTTTAAGCACATCATTTTCACTTAAAAACTTGGTCTCAATCTTTAGCTGCTTTTTCTCCACAGATTTCACCAACCTCTACTCCTCAGGTAGGAATAAGTTAACCAAGAGTCGGATGTACTGAAAACTAGTCTCTAGATTAATTTCCTGCCATTGGGCCAATAACTCAGGGTAGTGGTTCCCATATGTAGGCATACAAAGGACCCTCATACCTCATACCTCATGGAACAATACGAAAATGCAGGCAAGCTTCTAGATGTAAACGTTGCCACTGCAGTCGATTTAACTAGTAGAGGTCATTCTCCACTGAGGTAAATAATTCCAAAAAAGACTCACTGTTCTCTGCTTCCTGTGGCTCACAAACACTGTTAGTATTGCCAGAGAAAATAGTTTTCAGTAATGGATTGCTGTGCAAAGAAGTTAATTTCTTCATTCGTTCATGGAAAGACTTAGCTACTGGTGTAGCCGGTCGATAATCCAATTCCACTGCTTCAATCAAGTGAGCCATGTCTACCTCCACCAAAGAAAATAGACAATATGAAATAAAAAGTCCAAAGTGGTAGGTAGTTATGGTCTGTGATCCAAATGCAACAAATAACGATAAAAATGCAATCCACAGACCAACAGGCTAAAAACCAAATATAATTTAATAGACAAAGATGTTAGTACTTTCAGGTATAAAACCCTTCTTCAGACGTACAATACAAAACAATTCATTGAACATTTAAATATGAATGCACAAATCAAATTCTGAAGTCAATAAAACAATTAAAAACTAATCTTTCTGAATGTAAGGTCTATGCCTACTCAAGACTGGCTTTAAAGGCACCACACCATTGAGTCCTGGATGCCTGTTAGCCCTTAAATCAATGATCCATCTAGTTTCACAATATTCTGTGTAACAGCAATATCCTAGCCCTGGTCATTACCAACATGGGCAACCGGTGTTCCACACCAGAGGTCAATTCCTCATTGGTCAGATCCAACCATAAGCTAATCAGCCTAGACATCTACATCCCACCCCCTCTCCCCATTAGGGAAACCACCGTAAAAAATTTCTCCAAAGCCAACTTCACGCTTCTTAAGACAGAAGTGGCAAACTTCATGACACCCATGCAGACGGACAATAGAGGTACGACTGCTGAATCCTACACAAATGCACTTTATGAGCACTTACACGAGTGCATGGATCGTGCTATCCCTAACAGAACCAAGATGCTGGACTCCAAAACAGGAAGCCAATCTGGTGGTCCCCTGCCATAAACAAACTCTACAACAGAAGAAAGAAACTGTTGCAAAAAAGCATAAAATCCCATGACTGGAGGAACTCCCTGGTCAGCCTCAGTAAGAAGCTAAGATCCCTCATAAAATCCTCCAAAGCTAGTTCCGAAAACAAAATCGACACTGATTCTAATGACAACCACAAAGCATTCTATAGCTATGTCAAGAATCTCAATGGCAATACTCAGATCTGCTCTGAGTTACAGCACAATGGCACTAAATATACAGAACCAAATGATATTTCCAACATCCTGGCAGATAGGTTCAGTGCTAACTTTACCTCCCGCTCAACCCCTAAAGGGCCCATCTCTATACCGGAAGAATGCAAAGTTCCTGTAATCACAGCTGCACAGGTAAAATCCACACTCTCCAAAGCCAAGAACACAGCATCCATGGGACCTGACAACATCCCAGGCTGCGTTCTACATGAACTACAGAATGAACTGTCACCCCACTTAAGCACCATGTTCAATCACAGCCTCACCTCAGGCTTTGTGACCACTGAATAGTGCACAGCAATGGTTATCCCACTCCACAAAGGGGGAGCCACCACGGACTCCGGGAACTACCGCCCCATTAGCCTAACGAGCCTGGTCTGCAAGGCCATGGAACATATCATCATAGAACTTATAAACAAAGACATTGGTAATCTCCAAACTATGGACCCCACCCAGTTCGGGTTTGTAAAAGGCAGATCATGTCTCCTAAACCTGACAGACTTCTTTGAAGTATGTATCCCAGAGACAATCCCTTCTCTGGAACAGATACTTTATCCATGCAAAGCAGAGTTTCTCCCTAACTCGATTCAAGTGTAACTTGGACAACTAGATGGGGGACAAGAAGTTCATCCCTGGTTTGGCACCTATGTCTCTAATGGACACAGGCAGCCTTTAAATGGCTAACACTTATCAAGGGTACCAGAACTTAAAGATTTGGGATGCATGGCTAGGCTTAAAAAGGTCCTTATAGTTGTTAGGCTAGTACACACCTATGAACCTATGAATCACTACCTATTGGGGAATGAACATTCTCAAACAGAGTTTTATTGTACAGATACGTCCCTGTAAAAAAAGGCAATGCCGTCACTTGCCAGCAGCATATTAGTGTATGATCATGACTTTTTTACACTTGCTAAACATGGCTTAAAATAAATGTAAAACAAGCAAAACATGTACATGTGTTTGTGTGTGAGAGAGACTAAGAGAGAGACAGAGAGAGAGACATTCAGCTTCAATGAATGAGCAACTGAGAGGGAAAGAGGGAAAGAGGGAGAGGGGGAGAGAGAGAGAAACAGAAAACATGGAAAAGAAACCAGTGTCAGACAAAGCTAAAAGTAGTACAAACAAAACCTAAAATCAGAGACACATTTTAAATATAACTCTAATTTTCCAGCAACATAAAATTTCCACACAATAAGAACTATGAAAGTATAATGTCTAGCTTCACTGACAATAATCCAGAAAATCAAAACAGCAAAATTAGAAACAGATGAGTGGCATGGGGGGGTAGAATTCCAGTGGCTTGCACTGAGTGATTTTTTTTTATTCATTTGATCACAATGAAATATCTTTAAATAGACCCAGTCAAGAAAGTAGCTGTAATAGCTGGGAGTGTGTGTGTTTCTGTGTATATGTGTGTTAGTCTGTCTCAGTCTGCATCTGCATATGTTTGCGTGCTTGCCTGTGTTTCTTTCTATAGATGTGAGCCTGTCTGTGCCTATGCAAGTGTCTGTGTGCATGTGTGTGTTACATTTTAAATGTATAATACTTCCTCCATCATTTACATATACCACATCAAATCTGAAACATTAGGTGGAGGAATTATTTTCACAATAAAAATAAAAAGAAGTATATACAATTAAGAAAAAAATAACAGGTAATCCATTATCAAGTGCAATAATTATGCCCTTGATGGTGGGCTTTTTAGGAAATAACAGACCTTTCAGGGTTGTACACCAACCCTGTTAGGCATTACTGCTTGCATGTCACACCGCTTATATGCCTTGTAGTGTTAACTGCTTGTGCTCTCATAGTGGTCACTTACTGTTGCCAACAGCTCAACAGGGCTTTCAACCCAAAACTGAGGTTAGATTAACCATCTGGTCTCATATGACATTCCAGTTACTGTTGCAGAAGATAATAAGAGCAGGTTTAAGTTAAACACTGTCAGAGGTGCTGTGTTTTCTTTTGCTTTTCTTGCTAATGTGAATATATAATTGGTTTCCAATGGATGCAATTATAAAACACACACACACACACACACACACACACACACACACACACACACACACACACACACACACACACATACACACACACACGAACAGACACAGTGATGTGATGCAACCTCTGGTCACCAAGACCTTTAATAGAATGGTCCCAGAAACACTTGAAGCAATTGCAGATAGGAGCAAAATAATGCCAGAGAAGTGAGACATGCCCCCGGATTTACTAATATTCTGTGCAAGACTAGCTTAGTCCTGCACAGAAGCAGACATTTTTGGGCAGGACGGCAGTGCCCCATGCATATTAATGAAGGCGCACTGCTTGAGCTCCTAATCTTACACAGAGAGTGTAAGAGTGCAAGGGGCAAGTTTGAGAGCACAGCTTTCAGAATATACATGCCCCCGCAATGAAAAACAGCAGAAAGGCCAAAGGAATGAGCGAGACTGCTCATAGGTGCCCGCATATCCCCAGCAACATCCCCCACGTGTACAACAGCAATAGTAAATACAAATCAAATAAATAAACCCTTTTTTTTTATTATGAATCTTCTTCTTCTTTCAGCTGCTCCCATTAGGGGTCACCACAGTGGATCATCCGTTTCCATTTCTTCCTGTCCTCTGCATCTTGCTCTGTCACACCAACCACCTGCAAGTCCTCTCTCACCACATCCATAAACCTTACCTTAGGTCTTCCTCTTTTCCTGTTACCTGGCAGATTCATCCTTAGCATCTTTTTCCCAATATACTCTGCATTCCTCCTCAGCACATGTCCAAACCAACGTAATCTTGCCTCTCTGGCTTTGTCTCCAAACCTTCCAACCTGGCTTGACCCTCTAATATACTTGTTCCTAATCCTGTCCACCCTTGTCACACCCAGTGCAAATCTTAACATCTTTAACTCTGCCACGTCCAGCTCTGACTCCTGCCTTTTTGTCAATGCCACTGTTTCCAACCCACATAACATAGCTGGTCTCACTACCCTCTTGTAGACCTTCCCTTTCACTCTTACTAGTATTCGTATGTCACAAATCACTCCTGACACTCTTCTCCACCCACTCCATCCTGCCTTTACTCTCTTCTTCACCTCTCTTCCACATTCACCATTACTCTGAACTGTTGATCCCAAGTATTTAAACTCATCCACCTTCACCACCTCTACTACCTGCATCCTCACCATTCCTCTATCCTCCTCCTTATTCACACACATATATTCTGTCTTAGTCCACTGACCTTCATTCCTCTTCTCTCTATAGCATATCTCCACATCTTCAGGGTCTCCTCCATCTGTTCCTTACTCTCACTACAGATCACAATGTCATCTGCAAACATCATAGTCCACGGGGACTCCTGTCTGATCTCGTCTGTCAACCTGTCCATCACCATTGCAAATAAGAAAGGGCTCAGAGCTGATCCTTGATGTAATCCCACCTCCACCTTAAACGCATCCGTCACTTCCACCGCTGTCACACTACTCTCGTACATATCCTGTACCACTCTTACATAGTTCTCTGACACTCCCGACTTCCTCATACAATACCACAACTCCTCTCTAGGCACCCTGTCATATGCTTTCTCTAAGTCCACAAAGGCACAATGCAACTCCTTCTGACCTTCTCTGTACTTCTCCATCAACAATCTCAGAGCAAACATCACATCTGTAGTGCTCTTTCCTGGCATGAAACCATACTGCTGATCACTAATCATCACCTCCCTTCTTAACCTAGCTTCCACTACTCTTTCCCATAACTTCATACTGTGACTGATCAATTTAATCCCTTTGTAGTTACTATAGCTCTGCACATCACCCTTATTCTTAAAAATCAGTACCAAAACACTTTTTCTCCATTCCTTAGGCATCCTCTCACTTTCCAAGATTTCATTAAACAATCTAGTTAAAAACTCCACTGCCATTTCACCTAAACACCTCCATGCTGCCACAGGTATGTCATCTGGACCAACAGCCTTTCCATTCTTCATCCTCTTCATAGCTATCCTTATTTCCTCCTTGCTAATCCACTGCACTTCATGATTCACTATCCGCACATCATCCAGCCTTCTCTCCCTCTCATTCTCTTCATTCATCAGCCCCTCAAAGTACTCCTTCCATCTGCTCAACACACTCTCCTCGCTTGTGAGTATGTTTCCCTCATTATCCTTTATCACCCTTACCTGCTATACATCTTTACCATCTCGGTCCCTCTGTCTAGCCAATCGATACAAGTCCTTTTCTCCCTCCTTAGTGTCCAACCTTTCATACAACTCTTCATACCCCTTATCCTTAGCCTTCGCCACCTCTCTGCCATGCACCTCATCTCCTTATACTCCTGTCTACGTTCTTCATCTCTCTGACAATCCCACTTTTTATTCACCAAACTTTCTCTGTATACTCTCCTGTACTTCCTCATTCCACCACCAGGTCTCCTTGTCCTCCTTCCTCTTTCCAGATGTCACACCAAGCACCTTTCTAACCATCTCCCTTACTAGCTCTGCTGTAGTTAACCAGCTAGTTGGTAACTCTTCACTGCCACCCAGTGTCTGTCTTAACGCTTCCCTGAACTCCACCTCACAATTACCCTTTTTCAATTTCCACCGTTTGATCCTTGGTGCTGCCCTCACACTCCTCCTCCTCTTCTTGATCACCAATGTCATCCTACAAACCAACATCCTATGCTGCCTAACTACACTTTCCCCTGCCACCACTTTACAGTCTCCAATCTCCTTCAGACTAGCCGTTCTACATAACATATAATCCACCTGTGTGCATCTTCCTCCACTCTTGTATGTCACCCTATGCTCCTCCCTCTTGTTAAAATATGCATTCACCACAGCCATGTCCATCCTTTCCATCCTTTTTGCAAAATCCACTAATCTGATTAAAGCTAACCATAGCTGCGCGGGTTTGCCCATTGCTTAGCTACGGTTAATGCAGCTTAAATGGCTGAAGAGGATAACAAGGAAGATATATGCAAATGAAGCAGTATAGCAATAGTGTAGTGGGCAGAGCATGTGCCTTAAGAGCAGGCATTCCCGGTTAAAGTCCCACTGCAGCACATTCTATTTTCCATGGCAAATCACATTATGACCAATATTTTAGTTGCATAACCTACTAAATAACATATAGATGTGAACTGGAGTACTGCATTAAATGCAGATATTAAGTGTCAGTGTCATAATGTTGCAAAGTCCACAGATAAGTACATATGCCCCATACAGTATATGTACACAGAAATCATGGATACAAATGGAAGATAAAATGTGTAATGAATGACAACCCCATACATCTTCCAAATCCTCCACCTTCCCAAGAACCATTATATATTACTGTCTAAATCAGTGCAATTGTAAGCAGGAGTAAGCACTAGTAAGCAAGTGTAAGCACCAATAAGTAGTAGTAAGCATATTTAAGCACTAGTAAGCGAGTTTAAGCCCATTTGCATGGAGGAAAGCAATGCACACACAGGTTAAGCAATATTGAAGCTAACTCTCTGTAAGCATATTTAACCGGAGGTTAGCATTGCTTACCCTCATGCAAACCCGCTTATAACTGCTCAAAAGTGCCTTAATCACTCTGTATCCAACGGCCCTTGTTCTGCCCAGCAACAAAATAAACAGCCTTGCAGGTCTTGAACCCAGGACCCTATACACTATAGTGACAGTAGTTAACCACCAAGCCATCACAGTAGTACAGAACAATAAGGTATCAGCAAACAAGTCCTCACTATAGTAAAATCAAACGGAACCTGTGAAAGGAATCAGTATACAGACATATGTTCTATAACCCACTACATAACATAAATATGTGAACTGGAGAATAGCAGTAAACCCAGATGTGAAGTATAATTGTAATAGAGTGTTGAAGTCTCCAATAAAACACAAGGACCCCATACAGTGTACGTACACATGAATCATGGACACCAGGCATATATATAAGCTGTAATGAATAATAAATCAATGCCAAAATAAAATGCATTACACAGGCCAGCTTAGGAGGTGTAAGCAATGTGTAGGCCAGCTAACTCAATGTGCCCACTGGTATACCCCTTTAAACAATGCCAACCTTAGGTAAGCAGGTTTGCCCATAGCCTAGCCTTTTCAAAACCAGACAATCACGGAAAAGTGTGGGAAATTGGCCCTACTTAAACCCAACAGGCAGGAATACATCTCATAACTGGTTGTAGCTTCCCCTTGCAGGCACAATGGCAGAAAGGGGAGAAGTTGTGCACTTCTGGGTGCAGCGCTGGTGCATCCAGGAGTCCAGAGTCATGGCACTACTCCTTGTCAAAGACCATGAGCAGAGACTGCTGCAGGGCCAGTACCAGGGTTCCCAATATAAGGTAGAAGCCTAGGACCGTCTCACCCATGACCTCATCAGTGCCATGGGCATACCCCGAACTGGTGAGCAGGTCAGGCATCACTATGCCGACCTGAAGCAGTGTAAGGGGGACCTCTTGGAGCAGTGGATCCAAGAGGCTAGAACAGCAGGGGCTGTCCCAGCTGTGTTTAAATATCACTCCACTATGTGTGTAATAATTGCCAGCTCATGTATATCATGGATAGGTATGGCTAAATATTCCTCTTATGTCTTCCACAGCTGCGAGTGAGTGGGTGCGAACCAGGAGGCTCATGGAAGTCGCCAGGTGAGGTTGCAATGCGAGGCAGGTCAGTAATACTCTTGCATGTACTGTCATAGGAAATAAATCTAAAAGTATTAGTAAATTAATTGCCTGTATAAAACCTGTATTGTTTAAGGCAAGTACTGCATACACCGGAAAATATGGCAGGAAGAGTCTCATATAGTTTCTATGTAAATAAAAGCATAATAGCCTGACAATAAAAGTCTAATTGCTGGACTGCATGTGTATACTCTGGTATCATATGGTAATGTAGATTTGCAATCACGTAATAGTACTGTTGTATTAAGCACTTTTACCCACACTGTGTCCCATAAATAGAATGTGTAGGAATGCTTGTATATGACTGGTGTAATCCCCAAAGGACATTTAGTACAACTGAGAGACACACAGACAGAAAACAGTGAAAAGGCAGACAACAAAATCTGAATAGCACATGCAAGTGAGAAGTGAACTGTTGTATTTTTAGCACACAGCCATGGTTCGAATCCTGGCAGTGGTAGTAGTCTGCATACAGAATCATACCCCACAACTGTCCAGAATGTCCAGTAAAGTGGCCCATATCTGTTGCCTGTCAACCTGTCCCCCTGGGAAATCAGTGGGATGATCCCAGACATATAGGTAGCAAACAGGAAATACAACTGATTGACACACACATCTATGAGAACAAAGATGGTACACTAGCAACTCCTCAAACCCTTATAAGAATAAGAAGCCACATATGTCCCATTTACACCCCCATGTTGTAAAGCTGTGGCCAGAGTGTGTACAGTAACAGAGTGAAATGTACGCGCATAATAGTAATGTGGAATCTGGTACTGTGTGTGGCAACATTCAGGTAGTGCTAACAAACATTTCTCCCACAGGTCTGTCAGATACCAACACTGGGATCAGAAATACAAGAATGATACCCTGTACGGGTACTGCTTACTTTGGTATTGTATGGCATTGTGACTGATATAGTTGCTCTGAATAATAATGTATTACTTATCACTGTTGCCCACACTGTCCTACAAAATATAACTATCTAGAAAATTCTGTATAAGAGTGTTGTAATACAAGGTCAGAATGCAAAACCACAGGAGAATTATAAGACAGAAAGCAGACAGGAGATATACACCAATACCTATAAAGCACACACAACTCTGACGGACAGTGTTTAAGTTGTAGCAGACACAGCCATGGTCTGAATCCTGGGATTGGAAGTAGGCTGCATACAGAATCATACCCTACAACTGTACAGATAAGACCAGAATGTCCAGTAGATGGGCCCATATCTGCTGCCTGTCCCCCTGGGAATTCTGTGAGATGATCCCAGATGGTTAGGCAGAAAACAGGGAATACAACTGATTGTCACACATCTATGAGAACAAACCTGTCACTCTAGCAACTCCCAAAACTGTTATGAGAGTAATAAGCCATGTATGTCCTATCTACACCCCCATGTTGTCAAGCTGTGACCAGAGTGTGTACAGTAACACAGTGAGATGTATATGCATAATACTAATGTGTAATCTGGTACTTTGTGTGGCAACATTCAGGTAATGCTAACAAACATTGCTCCCACAGGTACGTCAGATACGAACACTGTGCCGAGAAATAAAAAGCTTGATACACTGTACTGATACTGTTTACTTTGGCATTGTATGGAATTGTGAGTGTTGCAGTTGCTCTGAATAATAAGGTATCACTGATCACTGTTACCCACACTGTGCTACATAATATAATTGTGTAGGAAAGCCTGTATAAGAGTGTGGTAAGTTACTAAAGGTTGAAGAGGGCAATAGTCTATATATGTCCCGGTTCACCTGCATGTTTCCAAGACATGGCCAGAGTCTGTGCAGAAAGAGATGGACAGCTATGTGCACAACATCAACCTGGAATCTGGGAGTATGTGTAGAAACAGTTAGTGTCAACAAACATTTCCTCCACAGGTATACCATGTAAGAGGTGTATACTGCAGGTAAAACCAGTTTGTGTATAAAGATGACGACAGCCATATCACTGTCCAAACTAAGGCTATAGGGTAGTGTAGTAATACTTGTAAGGAACAGATAACAGCACTGACTAGGAAAGTAATGTGGACTACAGGAATATACTAGTTGTTAATTGACATCTTTCTCTCCCCCCACCATATATCCAACAATAAACTACATACCCACCTTGACTGGTATGTAATGACTTCACTGTTCTGTTGATACATTGGTTGATAATTATTTAAATCTGTTTCCATGCATGTGCTACATTGAAATATTCCCACATTGGTGGCATGGTGTCATCAATGTACCTGCATGCTGTTGTTATTGCCACTGTGGTCCCATATATGCATGTCTTCTGTTTGCTATGCAACTGTTCCGTATCTGGTGTCTGGGTTAATGGGAATATCTATGCATGCTGTTATACCTAACCCAGGAATGTGTTGACTATTATTAACCCACATATGTTGATACACCATAAACACCATAGCACTTATGGGACGGCAGGCCCCACAGACCCACCTGTCCCACCTCAGTTGGCTGTGGCACCAGGTACCAGCACGTCTGAGGCCCAACCCAGGACCTCCTCGTCCGCTGGTCCAGAACCACCTTCGGGTGGAACCACCTCAGGGGATGGGGCTCGTCCCCCCAGGAGGGGGCATGGACAGGAACCTGTCACCCGTTGCCAGGTTCGGGTCGAGGTGCAGAGAGAGCTCCATCAGCAGTTTGGAGATCTTCTACGCCAGCTCAAGGGCTGCATGTCATGACTAGAGGGTCAGCCTGGCTCTCCAACTAAGCCCCCAGCACAGCCACCTTTGGGGCTGTGAAGGTGCAGTGGTGACTGCCCATGGGTGGGGATCTCAGTCCCACTGTATCCACTAGGGGGCTCATGGCTTCTGATTTCCCAACACCCCTCCCCATCAAGGAGTTTACCCCCCACATGTCATATACCACCCCTGTATGTGTCTTGTTTGTCTTGTCTGTTAACCTACCCAACCTACCTCCCCAAATATACCTACTATCCCTCCCCAACATCCCACTCTCACCTGAAAAAAAGGGCAATCTGTTCCCAAAAAAATATCGCCCCATACATAGCTGTCCATTTCGCACACGTGTCCACTGGACACATGTAATCTGGTCTAATTGGCATCGCAACATATTAATGTTGTACTCACACCTCTCTCAGGGGTTTGAGTGTCCATATCTACCTCCAAAGTCAGTGTATGTGCACAGCTGTTGCTTTAAAAGAAATGGACAGCTATGGACCTTCCCTATACCATCCTGCACATACCTAGCTATTTACCCTACTGTCTTTCCCTCTTTGTGCCCCTTTTTCACCACTTTCCGATCAAACCTTTTTTCTTTTCTTTTAAAGAAATTAGTGCAGGGTAAGCAGGAGTAAGCACTTTTAAACAGCAGTAAGCGGGTTTAAGCTTGTTTGTGTGGGGGTAAGCAATGCCTACACAGGTTAAGCAATTTAGAAGCTGAGTATAAGAAACTGTAACCAGAAGTTAGCAGTGCTTACCTTC